>NC_137214.1:27181178-27226178 GCF_949987685.1 Ammodytes marinus | reverse complement strand
CAAGACATGATGAATGACTAAGAGCTACAGTAACCAGTTTAGATAAGAGAGAAAAGAGACAGGACTCGTCACACACTCATTCAATCGGCCTCTGTGTTGGGAGAGGGGCTGGCATGGGACAGTAAGCCATAGGTCCATATCCAGGTGAAATAAGACAATGACTTTCAACCTCAACCTCCTGTCAGTACTGAGGTGAGTCTCACAAAAAACAAGTTAAATTTTGATGTTTAAAGGTGGATACGTGAGTTTATTGAAATTGTCTTTTGAACTGTGCATTTTTTGATATAAAACCCCTTTTGATGTATTTATAAAATATGCTAATTAAAGGTGGAGTCAGTGATTCTCGAGAATGTTTCTTTTCAAAATCACTTTTTATAAAAATCTGTGAATTCGTCCTCATGATCCAGTACCTGTACGTGGTATGTGTGTGAGCGCTGAAAAATAATCCAGTGTTGATACACAGCGTAGACTCTGTAAATAGGCATGTTGCTAGCTACAGTGGGCCCCCTTTGTTTACATACCAGTTTACAGAGCCTAGGCTGTGTATCAACACCAGATTTTTTCAGCTGCACAAAGTATGAACAGGTTGTGAGGAGATTTGCATTGGTTTGACAAAAAGTGATTTTAACAACAAGCATTCTCCAGAATTGTTGACTCCTACGTGAAATGCATCAAGTTCACTTCAATTTCATTATCGTAAATTTCAAATGAAATTTGAGCCGCTCAAATGTTTTTTAGTGGATTTTGTAGTAGGTAAAACTAGGTGAGGTTACTGAAGAATGCATTGAAGGTATGTTTGCTTGCCCAGACGTCTCCCTACTTGCGTAACACTGGCACAGTCATAAATAAGGAGAAAGATGCAAAGAGGATTATGAGTAAGAGATCAACTAGTGTTTGTGTACGTGTGTGTTTGAACAGTGGAGTGACCTGTTAAACATCTATGGTCAAGGCCGTATTTATAATATAGATTGGGGGGGACAGAGCTCCTAAATATTCAAACATGCTCAAAATTAAAAAGATGGAAGATGAATGAAAAAAAGTATGAAGAATTACTTCTACCTGTGAGTGAAATTTTAAATACTTTAGAATGTATTTATTTATTTTCAAAAAGGGGACCCCCCTGGTACATTTGGTCCAACCCAATATCGACTCCTTCTTGTATAGGCTACTGATTGATCTTGTTGAGCTTACCTCCAACGTAATTTCAGTTGCCATGTGTGTGACTTTACTTGTGCATGTGTCTTAATTGACTATAAAATGACTTAACTTAAAGCTGGGGTATATGATTTGGGGAGAAAATAGCAGTTGGGATAGAGATTCAAATCCAAATACCTCAACCGCTCCACTTGTTCTCTTTGGTCCCTCCCCCATGGTCCCTCCCTGACACGCTCTACACCAACAGTCAGTGCCAAAGTGAATGGACAGTCCCAACAGCCAATAAGAACAGAGAATCGTAGCCTCGCTCTGATTCGTCAAAGTGTACAGCTCATGTTAACTTTGACCAATCAGAAATCATATACCCCAGCTTTAACTTAACATAATGTCAATCTCTCCTCAGGTCAAACCAAGTCCTAAAGTCAGTGTGGGAGATCAGCTCTTGGTGCTGGCCTGGCTCGGTCACAGTAGGAGGGCCCTCAGCCTCTAGAGGATGTCTACGTCGGTTCCTCCTCCTGAAGCTAGTGACTGTCCTGCTGTTCCCTCATAGCGCGAGACTCCCCCTGCTGGTGGGCTGTATGTTCAGCCTACGGGCCCTTCTGCTGCTGCGCTCCCCTCACATCTCCACCAAACCTTCCACGGTTCTCTTGGGACAGCTGGCTCTCACTGACGGTCTGGTGCCAATTCACTTGATGCTCCAGTTGGGAGTGACGCTGTCTAGGTGGATGGAAGAGGCCGGCTATGATATGAACGTGGGCCTATTGAAGGAGGGGGATTCGGTTTGGTGGAGGGAGGGTGTGCGCGTGCTCTGTCAACAGCTGCTAGACGCTCACCACATGGCCTCTCTGCTGTTGCTAGGGCTACTGGGACTAGAGGCCACGCTGGTGTCACGCTGGCCTCAGCAGACGAGGAGGTTAAGGACTTCTCACTGGGCTCAGATCAGCTGTAGTCTGATCTGGATACTCGTGCTGCTAGAAATGTTGTTCTCGCTTCACTCAAAACTTTTTAAGGACCCAAGATTTTACACAGATTCGTCAACAATACAAAACTCTCAGAATATCTCACTGGGCGCGGTGCCTACTCTATCCCTGTCATCGTTCTCTTACTGCCTGAGGAGGATGTTGTGGCTGGGGAATTTACGGCTGCATTATACTGTCATGTATATCAAACCACACAAGAGAAAGAGCTGCTTTCATTAGAAGGTTTGGCTGTTAAAATGAAAAAGTTAAAAAACAACTCAAAATTTCAAGGCAACTCTCTGCACCATATTTTTTAGTGATGTTGATTCAAACATTTAGTTATTTCAACAAAAGATAATTACTTAGATTACATGTTCACAGTTTTCCTTAAAAGTAAAAAAGAAAGTTGTATTTGGCCTAAAACATCTAGTAAAGACAGTTACCTTACATTTTTTAGTTGTACAACTTTTTCATTTTTACAGTATTAGAAGTAAGTCCAACTAAACTATTTTCTATTTTCATAATTTTATTTTATTTTATTTTATTTATATAATAAAACTTTATTTTTGATGTGTTGTAGATATTCTGAATGATATGTCTTTATGAGCCTTAAAGCAAGGTGTAACTTTACATTTAACTGTAACAGCCAAACAAATGTGAGATAGGAAGTAAATAACACTTGCACACGATTTTCTTACTAAAGTTTGCAACATTTGCGAACACAAGTCATCATTAGCCTCAGCAACTAAGGCTGTATTGAAAAAATTATAGCTTTTGAAATGCCCCTATCATAACATAAAAACATGAACTACAGGAATACATGTAAAACAGTCAGTCAAATATCATGCAGTGGATGAATGTGTTACATTAAGCCCATTGCTATTGTGAAATGTGGCTTTGTTTGGGTTTTTCACTCAAAAGATGTACTCAGTTTACATTTGATAGGCTTATAATGTAATTTGAGATAATCTTGAAGACAACAAATGTCACGTTTTCACAATGACAGACTTCATCTGGATCATATTGTTCATATCAGTGTTTCGTCTTGGCTTCCCAACTGTTTGATCTGGCACACGCTCAAGGTAAATATGTTAAAATGAAATACAACTTGAGCAACACCCCAAAGAACAAATGTTTGCAGTACGCTCTCACACGGCAACATCTTCACACTTCATCCAGTAGGATTTTATTTCATGAATCAATCTAGTGGGTGTTTAAAGGAGTGTTCTGTTTGTATCATGTCTCACATATGTGCCTTTAAATGGTCTAAAATCATATTATTTGTAAGTTAAAACTGATACAGTGTACTTAAAGCTATAGTGCGTAACTTCTGACGGCCCCCAGGAGGAATTCTGAGTAATTACAATAACACTGTTGGACAATCTACATGAGGTTAGCTTTCAGTGATCCCACATGGATTTTTTTACCTCCTGCTGTACGTCAAGATATTCTCTTAGCAGTAGAATCAACAACTGAAACGTTTCTTTGGCACTTTTGGGATTTTTCTGCACTGTGCCAGTGTCGGAGGGTGACACTTGTTCATAAACGCTGCCAACCTGAGAAATACAGAGTATGTGAAGCTGATAGGCTTATTCAACTTTGTGTCAACTCGTTTTGTGATGGCTTGAATGTAACCAACATTCATTTATATGAAAAAGTTACCCACTATAGCTTTAACACAAACCGGTTGATGATGGTTCATGATAATGAAGGAAATTGACTCCAGCTTAACTCGTTTGATGTCTGCCATGCATCCATCCACCCATTTAGTCATTTAGTTACAAACACACACACACGCGCATGCACACACACACACACACGCACGCACGCACGCACGCACGCACGCACGCACGCACGCACACACACACACACACACACACACACACACATACACACACACACACACACACACACACACACACACACACACACACACACACACACACACACACACACACACACACACACAAAGCACACTTTTCTGCTTTGGTCAGGCTGATAAGACAATGTCCAGACACAGGGCTTTAGGCTTGAAGGCAGGGCCCAGGATCACTGTGGCTTTAGATTACACCACGACAATAATCATCACATTTGTGGTGGAGGATGTGAGATATCTAATAGGTACAACCATTAAGCAAACATTTGGTTTGTAGAGCATTAGTGGCATCAGCCAAACCACACACCATAGTCACTGCTAAGAGACTTCAGACACAAAGTACAAATCCTAGAAGGAAAAAAACCCTTGTAAACTAAAAGAGAGTAATTGTGTGGTGAAAGGTTCAGGTGAGCCATAGTAATTCAGTCATCCTGTACTTCAGGATTTGGTTTTGTCTTGTAGTGTGAGCTTTGTCCAACAGAGGGAAGCACAGAGCAACTAATTACATATTTTGATGTGGGTCAGGAGGAGCTTTTGACAAAGTGCAAAAGCCTGGAAAGGATGGAGAGACTCAGCTACTACAGCAAGCTAATTAGTATGGCTGCCTCAGTGTGTGTGTGTGTGTGTGTGTGTGTGTGTGTGTGTGTGTGTGTGTGTGTGTGTGTGTGTGTGTGTGTGTGTGTGTGTGGCTGAAACTTCAAGTGTTCGTGGAACTAATCAATTGAGGCTGAAAACTCAAGAGACTGAAGAGGATTGAGGAACACTTGGTGGCCGCTTCCTTCCCATGATGCTCTCTGCTTGGCAGCGGTAGCCCGGCGTTACTGTGTAGCGTACTTCAGTCACAAGTTAACATTGTAGGAAGTCAAAGTTTTATAAATATTAAACAATAGAGCCTGTTTGTACTCTTTGTACATTATATCAAGATTAGTTTGTTGTTATAATTTGTCAACAAAATAATGATAGTGACGGGACTTCCTTAATCAAGAAAATGTGTTTCAAAGGAAAATTGTGAGACATGAATACATAACTATCAAATTCATCACACAAATATACGGTTTCCATCAATGAAACAGTGCAACCCAGCTATTGCTCAATCAAGACCATAATGTACAGAATGGATTTTTGATTTGTAATGTAGCTCTAGCACCCCCCTCTGGACTGTGTACACTTGTATAGGATTGTTTAAATCCATCCCTGCATTTCCAAATCACATACTTCTTCATTTCTACTTTAGAACAAACCGCTAGTGCCCTTAAAAAGTATGTACCCTGCATACAGTATACTGTTTGCAATCGGGACATACTATTTAGTCCAACATTCTGCCTTGAACATCTTTGACCCTCTTGCTTATACAGCTCTGGAAATTAAGAGACCATTCCAATGTCTTTTTAATTGGCATCTCTACATTGACTTATGTAAATTACTTGAGAATTAATATTTAATTTAGAGATTATATTGATTGTGGAAATGTAGAGGAGAAATGTTTTAATTAGAGGCTAGTTTATGGTTTACTGAGCTGATGTTGCCAGACGTCCTTCCTGGAAAGAACTGCTTCATGTCATTACAATTTAGAAGAAAGCTGAAAATATAATTGAACTGTTATAATCTAATAAATGAAATAGAATGAGAGCCGTTTTACTTAGTGTCTTTGGGGGACTTTGACTTATGACCTCAATATTTCAAAGCAACGGCCCCTTTACTTGCTGCATCACACAAATGGAGCAGAAAGGAGTTGAGCTAAAATCAATTATCCTCACAAGTCACGCCCAATCAATTATTATTAAATGACTTATTTGATTTTTGAATACAAAAGCAGTTCTTGCTGAGTCAACCCCTCCCAACTTCAGTTTCATGAGTGATGCTAGAGTGCAAAATAAATGTGTTTATTAATTATTTCAAGTGCGAGCAGATGTTTGAAATGTAGATTTTTTTAATGTTTTTTTTCTTTCAAATAAATTCCTCACGTGGAACTGTTTTTTATGCATCTATTAAGCCATCTAAATTCAGCGAAAACTCATTGAAGCCTTTGCAGAGTGGCTGTCTCATTTGAGTTGACTTTTGCTGACAGCTACAGTCCAGAGTAACATTAAAATAGATAAGCTATATTGACAATCGGCTAAATTATATACTGCAGAGCTGATGACAGAAAGTTGAAAGAACTACTGTAACGTTATCATTACAGGTCTCTCGTCTGCAGAAGGAGTCCTCAATAAGAGAAGGGCTTTCTGTTTGTCAAATAAATTGGTCTAGAGCATTCAGTGGTTTTTGGCCAAAATATACATCTCTGATCTGCAGCTCCGTTCCAAACCGTATAGACCTGTCATATGGTCTGAGACAGGTCTGCTGTCTGTCCCCAGAGTCAAAACTAAACACATTTCAGTTTTAATGCAAAACAGATCTGGAAAAATCTCCCAGAACTCCTGAAGTCTGCTCCAACTCTCTTCTTTGAATTCAAGGCTTAAGCTCTCTCTCTCTCTCTCTCTCTCTCTCTCTCTCTCTCTCTCTCTCTCTTTGCCACAGTGTTTTCTGAAGTCAAACCTAGAACTATTTATTCATATCTTGATTTGACTGTGATTTTTGTTGACCTGTTGTATCTGTTTTATTCAATTCTTCTTCCTATTTGTATGTGTCATTTTTTTAATAGATTGCCTTGTATTTAATTTATCAATGTATGTCAGAGTAATTCCATGTTCCCTGTTGTCGAATTCTGCTTTACAAACGCTTGCGTTACCAAGAAGAGCGTGCTTGGAAACAGACTTCACTAATCAAATCTTTGACAGCAGACTCCTTTCTTTCTTCATATGTTCCCTGAGGCAAGGTACATGACATGAGCCCATTCTGTCCCATAGACAAACAGCAGGCTGTGTCTGTGTCTGTACAGGCTGGGGTCAGTCCGGTCAGCCTGTCTGCTCTGTCGGCTCTCAGTTAGGACAAGGAGAGCTCACCCATCACCCATGGCTGCTCATGCTGCACCTATCAGTGCTGTGGGGTAAACAGCCAGACGCTCCATCCTTAGCTGGCTGTAGCTGGAGAGAGTCTGTGATACTGGGTTTCATAGTGTTTTAAATGCAATTGCTTTTAATTTTTAACAATTTTTCCATCTGTTTTTGCTCTTTGTTTTTATTATCCCTTAAATGTAATTTCTAATGTCTAATTTTGATGTAGCCTATTTTATGACCCTCTAAAGCACTTTGAAATGCCTTAAAGAGGACCTATTATACTACTTTTCTGGTCTTAATTTCTTGTTTTACACTGCTATAGAGCAACCTGACACAAATCACATCACAAAAAACTATGTAGATTTTCGGGAAGATCTTTCTCTTATTTTGGCGATCCAGCACGTCCTGTCAACACTTGAGTGTGTGTGCATCGGCCATCTCCGCTCCCTCCGCCTGTGCTTCGGCAATCTCCGCTCCCCTCCCCCCTCCTGCAAACCCCACTCCGTTGTGATTGGTTACCTTCCTTCCGGAACACTTTCAGTGGCGGGAAGCGCGAGCATGGACCTATAAGGGCGCGAGGCAGACGCGAACAGGGAAGTGACAGCATTACCATACATGGAAACATCCGCGTGGTGACTTCACAAAGTTACATGCGACGTCACAAAGTTACAAAGGGTAGACCGCTTTGAACACGTGACTTCTCGACTGGCTAGAATAGTGTTTAGTGCTCTGCACAGACACCCCAGACGGTCAGCAGGGAATACGTCGAAATGCATGTAAGTCATTATTTGATAATTTAGTATGGTTAAGCATGACTATGAATCATCATAACAACGTTTATAGGTCATAAAAGTCAAAAAGCATCATAGGTCCTCTTTAAGTCTGAATTTTGCTATATAAATAAACATTAATTTAAAATAAATTACTCAGGTATAGTACACGCCACTCAATCTTGTACTTAAAGGCGGAGTCAATGATTCTGGAGAATGATTGTTGTCAAAATTAGTGAATATCTCCTCACGATCCACAACCTGTCCGTATAGTGTGTGTGCTAAAAAAAACAATGGTGTTAATACACAGCCTAGACCCCTATGTGGATCCCTTTTGTTAACATACACATTTACAGAGCCTAGGCTGTGTGTGTATTAATATTGGATTTGTGACAGGTAGTGGATTGTAATGAGATATTCACTAAATTTGACAAAAAAGTGATTTTGAGAAAAAACATTCTCTACAATCACTGACTTCACCTTTAAGTGCAGTACTTGTAGTTGGTTACATTCAATGTCTGGTCTGCGGTCTCCCCCTGTGGCCCCAGTCACAGCGAGCAACACTATTGATTATAACATCCTTTCTAATCTGGTCAGAGCTGAACGCTGGCTAGCTGGCTGGCTCGAAGGTCAACTATAGCGAATACACATACGCACTCAGGATACACCACTGACTGCGATCATATCAGTCCATTAAGCCTAAAAAAAGCACAAGACTCCTGTGTTGTCCCGCCCCATAGCCTTTGTCCCAGCGCTGTTGTCAGGGCAGAGGTATGTATGGCACGACGGGGCTGCCCCTGAACCCCTCCTGCAGCCAGTGAATTAGAGGATGTACGAAAGGCAAAGGAAATACACTCATCATCGTATTAAAAGAGAGCAGGAGCGAGGGGTCGAGGAAGAGAGGAGATGGAGGGGGGGGGGGCAGTAATGGGGTCTTTGTTCTGTTTGGTGTGAATCACAAAGCCTTGGCCAGGGCAGCACAGCTTAGTTACCGTTACCAAACACAGGAGAAAAGGAGGGAGGAGTGTGTGTGTGTGTGTGTGTGTGTGTGTGTGTGTGTGTGTGTGTGTGTGTGTGTGTGTAAAAGATCTGCAAGATGTTTTTTGAAACCCAATCAAACCTTACATGCTTGTTGGATCATTCAATCATGAATTTTCAAAATCTCAGCTTTTTACATCACCAATCAAGTTACAAGCATCCCTGACAAAGTTGTGCCATCACCTTGTCATAACTTGGTAATGATACAAACTGAAGTTACTTCAGGAGAAACTCATTGAACTCATAAGTGACAATGTTCTCTGTATCTCCTTTGCAGTCTTTGAAAATCTCAGGTTTGAAAACACAGGATTTTTGAAATCATCTTGAGGGACACAACATTCACCAGACATTGGCACAGTAGACTACTCATTAGTAGCCTACAACAACTTCTGTTACTCAGAGGATATGTAGGAAAACTGGGGACTGAGATGGTTCTGTGGGTTATGGTTTAGCTCAACCTTACAAATAGCACATTTACACATACTTAATTACAATGAAATATACAATACAAAACTGAGAATATCTGGTAATTCATCTCTTTTTATATAAGGTTGACGCGAAAATGTCCTCTTTTTTAAGCTATAATTGTTCCTATCTACCGCAAAAAGTGCTTACCATGGCAATATTACCTTAACATGAATGTTTCCTCACAGAATAACCTGCAATAACTCTTAGTTTTTTTATCTAGATCCTTGAGTAGGTAAAAATGTGTTTGTCAGAATAATCTCAACCCAAAAGGCATCCTGCAAAACTGATGACTTAGCTGTATTTTGTGGTTAGCATGCATGGTAAACATACCTCCAAAACATCATCTGTCATTGAAAGCATGCTGGCATTCTGACGTCAGCATTTAGTTTTGTGTCTGTAGCTACAGTCTCACAGAACTGTTGAGACTCTTGCGCTCGAGATACGGATCAAACAGGAAATGTATTGTCGGCTTCAGACATCTGAAGATGAAAACCTCACAGAAAAATATTATAAACACATCCGCTACTCACAAGATATGAATCGTGTGAACTCAACGGGATCCGGATGGTTTACAGTAGCAAACCGCTTGACGAAAATGAATAAAAACCAACCCAAAATATCAAAACTAAAACTATAACTGATAACTGACGATTTTCAATTAAACATTAAATTAAATTATTGTATTATTTAAAAAAAATTATATGCTGCATAAGGAAAATACATTAATCACAATTTTGTTTTTTACCCTCTATCTCCAGTGACCTTTCACCCATTATTGTCAAGTGGGTCACCGCTTTCAAAACGATGTCTTTTCCAAATTGACAGGAAACTCTTCAAAAAGATTAGGAAAGGATTACCTTGCCAACTATGACATGGGGCAATAGGCCTACAATATTTAAGCCGAGTAAATGAGGGAAAATGTTGTAAGCATGTTTTGAAACATCATTAAGGAACCATGTTTAAATCTCAGTGTGTGACTCATTCTTACACACACACATACATGCACTTCAACGCCAACACCGAAGACATCTGGCGGTGTGGGATGTATCGCATGTGTGCGTGTGTGCGTGTGTGTGTGTGTGTGTGTGTGTGTGTGAGTGTGTGTGTGTGTGTGTGTGTGTGTGAGTGTGTGTGTGTGTGTGTGTGTGTGTGTGTGTATGTGTGTCTGAGTCCAGCTCATGCAGTTAGCAGGATGTCCTGTCCTCCCTGCAGCTATTGTGGAGCGGTCAGCCTGCCAGAAGTTACCCCTGAAGACCACTTCCCCCCTCTGTCAAGTACCTCTCTCTTCTCACTGTCGCTCTCTCTCACACACACACACACACACACACACACACACACACACACACACACACACACACACACACACACACACACACACACACACACACACACACACACACACACACACACACACACACACACACACACACGAATCCTCATGCCAGGCTGAACACAATGGGAACCTGTCCAACGCCGCCCTGTCACCTGGCTAAAAATAACTCTTTGGGTCGCCCCAGACATGAAGATTGTACTGAAACAATAGTGTGGCAGGACCTTGATCAGCCAAAATAGCACCATGCTGTTATTCTGAGGTATCATACACCAAGGTTAACAGGGAAATTGGCTGATGTAACATTAGCTCAAGACTCATTATAAGCTTTAGTTTTATACAGTATCATCTTCTTAGGTAAGTTGAACTACAGGTAGAACATTATATATTTTGTCTGATGTACTTTAGGTTATCTCACAAAATTCCATTATTTTTAATTTTTGACGTACATGAGAACTTAATCTCAGTTTAAACTATTTGAATTTCTCAAATAGAGTTTATGAGCCCTGATATGAGAATGATGTTGATGATGTGTGAATATATTAAATATGTTTTGTTACCCTTGACTTGTATATACAGTAGGTGTGATATAAAATCAATGATGTGCAAGCAGCGAAATAAATGTTACAGTTGTTTTTTATTTTGGGATTTAAAAAAGATTTGACATCATTTTATGCACATTTTTCTCCCCCCGACAGATTACAAAAAAGGACCCAAACATCTACATACATAGAATAAGTAATACAACAATGTTATTCTCTAGTCCTGCATTTAATAATAAACTAAGAACAAAATTAAATTAGCAGAAGTAAAAGTAGCCATAATATGAAACCAGCCCTTTCAGAGTGTTATACTGTATATTAAATTGATATTGAAAATATTAAAAATCCTCAAATAAAGTATAAACTTTCTACCTCAATTTTTTAAAGGCACTTTCAACCACTGACATGTCTATTTTTTTTACTTTTCTAGTCTATTTTATATTTCATTCACATATGAACAATATAAAACACATTGTGATTAAACAGAAAAAGTAGGCCTACATGTGTGGGGTGAGGCATAAACCTACATGCCTGTCTACTACCGCGGATGCTGCTGTGTTACACTGAGGGTTAATACAATAAAAGTGTGTTCCCGGTCCTAATAAACTTATGGCCTTCAGCTGATGACACCCCTCCCTCTGCTCCACAATCCCCCATTCACACTCCCCCTCTCCTCTTCCTCCTCCCTTCTCCTGACCAGCCGAGGTGCTATTGTCTCGTTTCCTGTGGCCGCACGAGCAGCTCTCTCTCTCTCTCCACACACACACACACACACACGCGCGCGCGCGCGCGCGTGCACAAACACCCCGGGTGAGCGCAGGCGTGGACGGACCAACAGACGGACGTTATAACAGAACAACACACACACGCAGGATTTGTCGTCGCTGGAAGTTGTGACATGACTTAATGTGCGTGATATTTAGATGCACAGAAACTGGACCGAGGAAGCACCAAAACATTGGAGGAGAGACAAAATTATGGAGTTTTTGGTTTGACAGGTCTGCGCCGCTGCCACACAGGAGGTGAGCTGTCATCATCCGTTCAGCTGACAGTAAGTCTGCACTTCTTTGTCTTATCAGTTCACACAGTCAAATTTCTCTGTAAAGTTGACAAAAACATATGTTGAGGATAGCTGCTTTCTTCTGTAGTGTTCTGGTTTAATCATCATTTCACGCAACAACAGGCTTTGTATTCAGTTGCAACTTGCCACCATACAAGCACAGGCTGTGATGTGCACAGATTCACTGCGTAGCCAATGACAAGGCGTTTAAATGGTATGGTTTGAGATGCAAATAACACAAGTGAAAATGATAAGGGATATTGTTGATTTGACATATCACAAAGCTTGCCTTATGTGTTTAGGTTGGCAAGCCTTGTGTGATAGAATATTCACATTTATGAAGCTGAAACCAGTGAATTTGAAATTTGAACATTGTGAACATGGAGGTTTTGAATGATTTCATTTTTTTATGCTCATGATTTGGTGGGAGCATGATAATTCTAGACATCATTCTAAATTTCTGATGAAAAAAAAAATACTCTCAGTGTAGTTACTCCACTGGCTCTACGCAGTGAATATGTCCTGTGTGTGTGTGTGTGTGTGTGTGTGTGTGTGTGTGTGTGTGTGTGTGTGTGTGTGTGTGTCTGGTTGTCCTCCACCTTCCCTTCTCCCTGCCTCTCTCCTTGGAGCATGTGAGTGAAAGGAACAGCTGGATGTTGAGCCGAGACTGAACCCGATCCATCCAGATCAGCGGGTCCCAGAGGCCCGTTTCCTTCAAAAAGCCCTTTAACTGTGCAGCTGTCCAAGACCTGTACATGTAACACACACACACACACACACACACACACACACACACACACACACACACACACACACACACACACACACACACACACACACACACACACACACACACACACACACACACTTGTAGGTCTGACTTGGAATCTCTTGAGTGGGCTGTAGAAAGCCACACCAGGCTTAACTGTGTCTCTGCGACAGGTCTGAAGGAAAAGTGGTTCTTGTTTCCTCTGAACACAAACTTTAGATTGGCCAAATTCAATGTTCTATAGACTTGGCGTCCTGCAGGAACAACATCAGCTGAATATGAAGCCGGCCCAGTCAGAGGTCCTGGGACTGAGCCATAGTACACAGAATCCTACAGTGTGTGTGTGTGTGTGCGAGGACTGGCACATGTAAGTGTTTGCCTGCGTTTGTATGCACGTGTGGAGACTTTGTGTGTGTGTGTGTGTGTGTGTGTGTGTAGTTGGAGCAGACGGGTACAGTGAGGGCATTGTGAGGAGGTCCGGAGGAGGCTTTCTGTGAGGCGTGTGAAAACGCAGTAAAGATGTCACTCTGCAGCTGGCACAGGACAGGCCTGATGGACTGCTTACGCTCACAGCGTCGCCTTTGTGTGTTTATGGTGTGTGTATGTGTGTGTGTGTGTGTGTGTATGTGTGTGTGTGTGTGTGTGTGTCTGGTGAAAAGACAGATAGACTGACTCTCATCCAGAGACACTGCGGGGGGTTTCCACGCGATGCCCAGCGGCCTAGCACTTCACTGCTGCTTTATCCCAGTTGCATAACACGAGATTAAGCCAATTCAGCCTGTTAGGTCTGGTGTTGTAGTGATTCACCATTGAGCTCCCCTAAACCTAAGGATTGTATCGTTCATATTATCCAGTAACAACACAATATCTGAATCGGCAAGTGTAACTAAAGCTCTCAGTGGAGTCAAAGGTATAAAGTTTCCTTTTGAAATGTAGCCTATAGTGCAGGAGTAGTAGGAGAGAGTCATTTAATGGAATTACTCAAAGGTCAACAATACTACCTCATACTTTTACTAACTAAGAGTAAAGTTACTTTTTTCACAACTGACATGTCTGTTATCACATGAAGTCTAAGATATTTTAGTAAAGACAGATACAAGAATGGTCTAAATCAATGCTTCAGAGGCCGAGATGTCCTGAAGTTTTAGTCCATAATGTAGGACAAGCTTTTTTTTTAAAGCCTACAATATCCACAATGCATCTGTAGTCTGGAAATTGTCCTTTTTTAGGATCTTCCCTGCGTAATGTTTATCCCTGTCTTATCCCTGATGACATCATAAGGGACATTTTTCCAGAATTAAGAATGCAACTACAGACTCACAGAAGACATTATACACCAACAGTATTCAACTGTTTTGTTGTGTATATACAATCCAATACAACTTTTAGTTTTTTAAACAAATCCCCAAGATAGTTAACTGAAGCTAAGCGTGAAATCTGTAGAGTTTCTTTTTAAATGCTTAGCGAGAAGTGAATCAGAAATGAAGAATTCCATCCAGCGGACATTACTAAATCATACGGTATGTTTGGCACATGCGTTTGTTTGTGGTTCGGAGCTTGTGAAATATTTATTTTCCAGGTAAACACTACTGAGAGTGTTATGCGGATTACAGCATGTTAGTGTTTGTGAAAATTCAAATAGTGTTGCGGTTGTTTATGTCCAGGTGCGACGAGGAAATGTGTGACTTCTAAAGAAACAGAAGCTTGTTGTGCTGCTTAATTTCCTTGTTTGAATGTTTTTGACTCAGACACACACACACACAACAATTTTTTAAAGTAAACTTGTGCCATTAGAATCATTTAAAAGATGATCTAACCATGAATATTCAATTCAAAGGCGCAAACGAGATGTAATATATTAGTGCTTTGTACTTAATACTTCCCTGCTATAGTGACATAATAATTTCATTTTGCATGTAGTATAATGTTTTTTTTATACAACACAGTAAATTGTAACATAGAAGATAGTTGTCGCCTTGAAAACTCAACACATTCCCAACTATTTACTTCCTGTTATGCCATCACACACTCTAACGCACATATTTAGCTCCAAGTGAATGACTAGAAACACATTGTCCTTCACAATGTCAAATCAATTTAATTGTTTGTGTTCCACAACAAGACTATTGTGTTTTCCTGACAACACTGCCCTGTGATGGTGGGAGTTTTTGCAACAAGCAGAGAAGCTGACCTATTGACTTCCTCCAGTTAGAAATTGTAGGTTGGATATTATACATTTTAAATTTGAGGGAGCATTCATACATTTCGAGGGGGTCCCACACAAGAAATATAAACATTGGTTCAGAAATGAATGCAGTAGTGTATGTTTTTTATTTCCTAATCAACAGTACATGTTTCAGTCTCTGGCAACCATTTACCTCTCGTAGTCCTGATGACAGCCTGAGCGCCACACTGCCATGTGTTGACAGTTATTATGACTTTGTGTATACTGACAGATAACACATGGACTGCATAAAGGCGCACGCACACACACACACACACACACACACACACACACACACACACACACACACACACGCAAATAAACTGAATGTTACAACTGATAATGGATTAAAAAGGAATTTAATTAAATATAGTTTCCCTCTACTACACTGATAAGGTGCAAGACACATTGATTAATGTTATAAAAGATAATGTGTCTGTTAATGTCTAACGTCTGAATCAAGTGTATCATTTTCAAATGTTTCATGAAATCTATTTTACCTGCAATTTTGTCTGGTCTGAATATTGGCAAGGTGTCTTATCAGAGAACTTTCACCAACTCTGGCTCATATATAGGATTTTCTTCCCCAAAATTGTACCTGATTTCAGTTGTTTAGAATACGTTTTTGTGAAACATGTAATACTGTACATGTCTGCCTATTGCCCTCAATAAACCATCTACACTACACAAACTAAACTTTTGGTTGTTGGTTGGCTAATAACGTACAGGTATATGCCATATGTTTCATGTTAAGTAGAACTTGAGTTGTTTGCTTGTCCCTTTGTAGCTTTTATAGCGAGGAAGTGACCGTATGCTTTTCCTTCTCTCTCCACAGGATGACTGTCCAGCCGTGCAGCAGCTGTGCATCCTGACTGTCTTTTAACATCCATACGTGTGTGTGTGTCTGTCCACCATGACTTGGAGGAAGCCTTACTGGTGGACCCCCTGCTGACACCTCCAATCCCCAGATATCCGTCCCGACTCCCCCGTCCCGTCCCGTCCCAAGTGCTTTGGTGTAACCCTTTCTCTGCAAAGCCCCGGAGCCCCCCCCCCCCCCCTGTTGAAGCCGTCACCATGGCGAGCCTGACGATAAACGAGACCGGAATGGAGGACTGTGGCATTGACGACTCCTTCAAGTACAACCTGTACTCTGTGGTTTACAGTGTGGTCTTTGTCTTGGGGCTGATCACCAACTGCGCCGCCCTCTTTGTCTTCTTCTTCCGCATGAAGATGAGCAACGAGACCACCATATTTATGACTAATTTAGCGGTTTCCGATTTGGTGTTTGTTTTCACGCTGCCCTTCAAGGTCTTCTACAACGTGAACCGCCATTGGCCCTTTGGAGACGGGCTGTGTAAGGTTTCGGGGACGGCCTTCATCACTAATATCTACGGTAGCATGCTCTTCCTCACCTGTATCAGCGTGGACCGCTTCCTGGCCATCGTTTACCCTTTCCGCTCGCGCGCAATCCGCAACCGCAGGAACGCGGCGCTGGTGTGTGCCGCGGTGTGGCTGACCATTGTGGGCGGAGGGATATCGGTCACCTTCTTCTCCACCATTAACAGCAAACACAGAGCCACCACCTGCTTTGAGGGCTTCTCCAAGAGCACCTGGAAGACCTACCTGTCCAAAATCACCATCTTCATTGAGGTGAGTGAGGGAGAGACAAGCTCAGATAGACACTCATATTAATGGTGCAGTGTGTAAAAAAGGTGTATTCTGGCGGCATCTAGTGGTAAAAATCTAGATTGCAACGCTCCTTTGCTAACCCTTTAAAAACCCTTTACACATTGTACCTTTAACTTGCGCAACATCTATTCACTTTTTTTCAAGACAAAACTGTGAAGTTGGCCTTTAAAGTAATGTTTTATTGCATTTCTTCCATAATTCCCAGATTGTGGGCTTCCTTCTCCCCTTGCTTGCCAACTTGGTGTGTTCCTCGCTGGTTCTGCGGACCCTGCGTCGCCCGGTGACCGTCGGTCAGGGCTGCAACAGCAAGAAACGTGTGCTAAGGATGATCCTGGTCCATCTGGGCATCTTCATCATCTGCTTCGTCCCTTACAACTCCATCCTCTTCGTCTACGCGCTGGTGCGGACCCAGGCCCTGGCTAACTGCTCCATCGAACGCTTTGCCCGAACTCTTTACCCCATCACCTTGTGCCTGGCCTGCTTAAACTGCTGTCTCGACCCCGTGGTTTACTACTTCACCTCCGAGAGCTTCCAGAAGAGCTTGACCATGGGAGGCAAAGGGTCAGGGTCCCGGCTAGAAAGCATCCCCCGAACTGACACTGAAACCCAGGAGGCGGTGAACACTCTACCCAGAGACACACACACTCCGGCCAGCAATGGAACAGACTCAAAGGTGTCTGAAAGTCAGTTCTGAAAGACGGACGAAGGAAGGTTAAAGAAAGGACACTGATTTTGATGGGAGCTGTGAATTTTGAAATATAACGCAATCAGTTGTTTGGTCCAGGGAAGGGACAAACACATAACTCAACAGATTAGTTAAATCCTGAGGTAAATCCTGAGGTATGGCCTGGGCTTTACGGATTAATCCACCACTGGAAGGCAACGGAATGTATCTGTGTGTGTTTGTTATATGAGAGAACTACTACGATGGGGACAAGCAACATTGGGACTATTGTTCAGAGACACGTAGAGACTCTCAAAGAGACTCCAATATATCATGACTCAGGCTTAATAGACACAAACACACACACATACATGCACACACATGCACACATGCACACACACACAAACGTGCAAACACACACGCAGACACACACACACACTCACTCGAAAAATGCACTGGATTGTGGAGACTGAAGATAGAGATTTCCATCTACGTTGTTGAAATATGCTGTTTTAGTACTTTTTGTAACCCACACACTGAGCCCCCTTAAGTTTTACTGTCATGAAGTTCAAGCTTTCGCAGCACATTATATAATTTTTTAGACATTAATGTTATGACATTCTTCAGTGTGTGGTGAGAGACCCATTGTTATTATAACACAGCGACGCGCTGACCTGCTGAGTTGAATGTGTCTCATGAGGCCATTAAATGTCTGTTTTGAATCCCTCTCATGCTGCATTTATTATTTCTGACCCCCGCCTCGCGCCTCGTTAGTTCGGTCAAATACGTTCTGAACGGGTCTTTTGTCAGAATGACTGTTAGGTTTGAACCCGTGGAGGAGTTTCTCTACCAATATTCATTAAGCAGTCAGTTGCGATCTTGTTCTGGGGCCATAGGGCAGCTCTGATCCACTGGAGGACCTTGGCCTTTGTGCTGTGTCACAGGCCAAATGCTTATTATGACCGGAGCAATGGTCCATTGTTTTGCTCCTGAATGAATTCTCTCTTTGTCTTAATCTGGCTCTGAGACTGCAGATCTGCTCGAAGTCTCCGCAGCAAAACAACACACTCCAAAGTTCGACTGGAACACTGTTGACTGAAATATGTAAAATAGAAAAACAGCAACGTCATTGGTCAACAGCTACACAAGTTTGCTGAGTTTGCGTGTGTGAATCTGTGGGCCGTTTGGTGGAGAATTTATCCAAAAGGCCTTGAGAATAAACCTTCATCATATAGGACTATCAAGGCCCAGTCCAACCAGCATTTAAAACAGCAAAAAGAAGAGAAAAATCAACGTTAGTGAACTTAACTATGGCAAATTCATGCCAGTTTACCAATATGTCCAAAATGGAGGAACATTTTTAAAGTGGGTTTCCGGGGGAAAACATCTTCACCTCTTCACATGATATTGGGGAAAGACTTGAGGCAGTGTTGGACGATGCCATCTTTAGGAACTAGCTTCTTGTTCTTGAAGGCCACCGTAGCTTCTGTAAATGATCCAAACTAGAGGGGTAGAAATGGAGCATTGCAATCTAGAATCTCACCTCAACAAGGCTCCAGATTACACCTTTATAACACACTGCACATTTAACTCTTTATTTAATGAAATTATCAAAAATCCTTAAAACAAAATGACATGGGGTGAACAGTACAGTGCAGAGAAAGTACAAAGAACCTCACTAATATATTGTATTGCATATTCCCGGCACTAGGGTTGTATAGTGTACAGTATGTATTCTGTATTCTTTATGTATATTACACAGGCTCCTGTCAAAGAGAGGAAATCCATTTGGGAAATTTGGCTCAGGGACATTATACAAGACGTGAGCACAAGTTGTTTATACATTCTTGCATGGAGCTATGCACAGTTAGAGATGTATGGCCGTACTTACCATATACAGTATATACCATTGCAGTGGTACTTGTAGAGAGCGAGAATGATCTAGTAATCCTAGGTTAGGCCTCACTGGTTGTGCATGAAGGATGAGACAGCAGATAAGATCAGGGTCAAAGGTATAGCAGGGAGGAGGACTGATGTACTGGAGCAAAGAGAAGCAACATGTGTAGAGCAGGAAATAAGAAGTGTGGGAGTGTAGAAAAGTATGCAAGAACTAGCCTTTACCCCCCATGGCTGGTTCATGTCAAGAATGTGTTCTGTAATATTGCAACAGTCATCCTCAACTCCTCTTCAAATGTGTTCTTTAAAGCCCCTGTAATCCCAAATTCCACAACATCCTTCTAAGTATGTGATTTAGTGAGTTAGTTAGCAGCATGATAGTAAGTGTCTGAAAAGAGTAAGACATATTTACACATCAAAAGCTCTATGAAAGCAATGACTGTTGCCATGAAGACCATTTGATACTGCCACGCCCACACAGTCCTGTCAGTTTTTATAATATTTATGAACAGTTACTTTCGATCAGATTTTTGTAAAGGCTTATTGAGACTCCCAACTTCTAAATCATTTATTGATTTTCTTTATTATTTTAGACCAGGTTTCCAGAGGCTTTAAAGGAGTAATCCACCGGCTGTACAGGCTTAACCCTGCATACTGTAGCTCAGTGAACTGTGAGTATTGGTCTATTCTGACCTCTAGTGGCAATGAGTTATAACATCAATTTCATTTGATAAGACCATAATAGAGCATCAACTATCATTGTTGCTTTGTGTTCAACATATTGGTGGTTGTCAGAGTGTCGCAGCTGGTTTCTATATTGAACCGTTTGTGTGTTGAAGTGAAAGCACACATTAGCATCACAGGAAGCTGCACCCGGGCCAAGCAGGTGAAAGGCACAGCAATGCAACCTGGCAGAAAGTCGATGTCTATTGGGTGTGACTCTAAAAGTACTCTGTGGTGTGAAAGTGACAGGATGGGTAAAACTGTTGACAGTTTACTGAACTGTGCCTTTTTGCCTTTTGGAGAGAAGTGAAATCCTTTTTTTAAGATGCTGCAATTACTTAAACAAGAAGGATTTGACAAAAGTGCAAATAGCCACATCAATTACCACAACAAAATAAAACTAAAGACTTTTTAAGGTCTAAAACACATATGAAAAGTCTAACATTTTACACACAGATAAACCTGGCGGAATTATTACTTTGATAAAGAGCAGCTGCAAAAAAGGAAGTGCAATATCTGATTGGGGAAGCGTTTGCAATTAGTCACTACTCCAAACATTTCAAGGTTGCAAAGAGAGACAGCATTTACACAACACAGTATAGTGGCGCAGATGTGTACATACAAAACAACATGAAAAGCTTGGTTCCCTCAGACTCTGTTGTATACACACACACACACACACACACACACACACACACACACACACACACACACACACACTACAGGCAATATCACGTGCTACACAACTTGTGGTGCCCTGTCTGTCTGAATAATGTCTATACCTGATTATGTTTTTTTTCTTAACCACAACCTCACACCATCGTTTACCCAATACTGTGTGTGTGTGTGTGTGTGTGTGTGTGTGTGTGTGTGTGTGTGTGTGTGTCTGTCGTGAGTTGTGGCTGTGTTGCCAGGGACTCAGTGACGTGGCAAACGGTAGAAAAACACTTGCATGCGTGAGTGAGGGCAGAGCTTCCCCTTCCCTTCATCCCCACACCTAGGTCACTGTGAGCCAGCAGAGTCTGAGAAGCAGCCCACGTGAGGAGAAGCCATCGCCTCATGCAGCTAGAGACATTCAAACCAGAAACCACATCATTGGCGGGGTTAATGCTGCCTTGCTCACATGCTGCACACACGGACAGGTTGTTCTCTCAGCTCTCTCTGAAGTGCGCCACCAAGGTTTGCTGTTGTTGACCCCATTTGCTACTGCACAGCTTTGAGAAGAAGAGTGTGTTTTTGTGTGTGTGTGTGTGTGTGTGCCGACAACAGCCTGCTGTTGACAGAGGAGCATGTGTGAGCTGGCGGTCACTCCTTGCTCTGACCCTTTCCCCTCTCCGTCCACGCTGATCATATAGGGCGACACACAAGGTAATGTAATGACACTGTTTTTGTTTTTCTTTCCAGTGAGATAATGTCTGCAAAGCGTTTAGACGGTTAGCTTTCGTCTGAACATTTGTGGTTAAAGTCATGCATGCTTGGCTTTGCATTTTGCTGATGATAGAGGGTTTGGTACTAAATCCTCTTTCACTTAAGATTTGATGTAACATTAAAATTGATCACCATGTGCGTATTACAAGTGTCATGTTACAGGATTTAATGTTATCTGAGGTGTAAAATACTGTTTATCAAAGTTTTTTTTAATATATGTTGTTGTCATGAAGGTTAATTGATATTATACCGTAGCCATTTTTGATGTTTCTGTTTTGAAATGTCATCAAGGATTACATTTCAACATTGAAGACAGAACATTTAAGAACTGTTTAGCTGTGTTTTCAAAGTGATAAATATTTCACACATGAGATAAGGCGAATCAACAATTAATCTGCACAAGTTCCCAAAAAAAGCTGTTTTTCACTTCCCTAAATCTCAAATCTTAGGACATACTGTTGCATAACTCTTAACTGTACAGGTGACACTGCGGATTTCGTTAGCTGAGGGTAGCAGACTCATACAGCCACAACAGCAGAACAGAATGGAAGTCAATATTACAGTAAAGCAGCAAAAAACTGTCGTTGTTCCCCGGGGTCCGGCAGAGGAAGGGTGGGGTCTTGCTCTCGAGGAAGGGCGATGCTTCACTGATAAGCAGAGTACATGCTGTGTCTTTCTTCTACACGTTTCCTGCTGTAATCTTGAGTCAATATCTGATTTATTACACTTTCTATTAGTGTTTCCATAACCCCTGTTTAATTTGGCATAGGCCTACAGCAAATACAAGAACACACATTCATATACCCACACAACGCTTAGCTGTGACCGCTCTAGATGGTGCATACAAGGAGGGTTATATGTGTGTGGCAAGTTACTGCACATTTCCTGTCCCATTTATGAAGTGCAAGATTTTAACATATCATTTGTTTGCTGTGATATAGTTGATGTCATTTTAGGACACCACTTTCTAACAAGGCAGTTAGTTGCAACTAACAGTTTTATTCATTGAAAAATAATTCAGCTTTAAGCCATTAGTAAAAAACACTTTTGGGTTGCCAGGTTGTGAAAAATCTAAATGGCTGCTTATAATCCTCCAGCAGCATGACTACTTGCTTTTTATTTCCAGCTACAGTAGCTCTTCAGTTCCCTATAGGAGGAGCCCTTCAGTCGGAAAAAGCTGCACTGGGCCAAATATATATTTATGAACCACTTGTTAATGTTTATAACTTCAGACATGATTTGTGAGAACTGAACCTTATTTACAAAATAGTTGCCCCTTTATTGACATATGCAAACTTATGTAGACTGTTTTATACATAAAGAAGCTGCAAGAGAGCTCAACATCTCAGGTGGCTTAACTTGCATTTTGAAATTGTGAATTATTTATATGCAATTTGTACTTAACTGTAATGTGTGGCTTAACAAAAAGTGAACAACTCATGACTCCTTTATTTATGGCTACCTAGCATTTTAAACTGCAGAGGTGACAGCGTCTTCAGAAGTAAGGAAACCAAAACCAACCCATGCTGTTAATAGCATTTGCCACAAAGTTAAAAGAAGTGTCATTCTGGAGGAAGATTAGCCTGGAAATCCAGACCCTGATATCTTGAACGATAGAGGGTCTGGCCACGATCAATAGTCATTTCCAACTCAAGGGGCGGCTCCTACTCGTGCATTTCAAATGCCACTGCACGCAGTTGGATAGCACTACAACCAATCAGAGCGATGCACAAGGTGACGTAAGCCCCGTTCGTTTAGCGAACAGCTGTTAAACTGTTAAATTAAACGTTTGCCGTGGTCGGTCGGCAAAACAGAACATTCCACTTACTTGCTAATGAAATATTTGAGTGCCATCTTCCAAATCGTAAAGGGTCGAGGCCAAAGCAGTCTCAAACTCGCACAACATATCCGCAGCCATCTTTGATGTTTACTATCACGGCTTCGACGTCGCATGCACGTCACTGTCATCATCCGGTTACGTCCTCCCCAGAGTACCATATAAGGGGCTCTGGCCCGCCCATATTAGATAGAACCAATTGAAACGTGAGCCCAGATTTCTGGTCTTTTTGAAAAAGCTTCAACGGAGAGTTTCCAGACCAACAGGCGCAGCAAATTTAATTTGCCTGCGCCTAGTGGCAGGTCTGGGAATGCCAGGCTAGAGGAAGATAAAAAACCCGCCAAAGATGAGACTGGAAGTTCTTTGTTTTAAATTGGACAAAGCAGTTGGCAAAATAATCTTATCAGCCAATTTAGGATTTTTTTTTGTCAAAATCGGTGAATATCTTCTCATGTTGTGCTACCTGAGAAAAAAATTCAGTGTTAATACACAGCCTAGGCTCTGTAAAATGGTATGTAAACAAAGGCTATGTAAACAAAGGGGACCATCATAGCTAGAAACATAGCCATTTACAGAGCCTATAAGCTGTGTATTAACACTGGACGTGTATTAACACAGTACGAACAGGTAACGGATTGTCAGGAGACATTCACTGATTTTGACAAAAAGTGATTTAGAGAAAAATCCTTCTCCAGAATTGCTGTCTCCACCTTTAAAGGAGGTACCGATAGACACGTAACAGGTGAATTATTTTGAATATGTGTCACATATTGTTTGACTGTGGTGTTCTGCCTTTCCTCTTCCAGGTGTTATGGGTGTCTGAGTACATTGTAAATGACCGTGAACACGTCTGGCTTGAGGGAGGCGTCCCCGGCCAACGCCTCCGATCCATGTGGCCACGACATGACCAGCTGGGACCAGAGAATGGACGCCATGTACACATACTTCTATCTGCTGCTCTTCATCCCCGGACTGCTGCTCAACACCACTGCTCTGTGGGTGCTCTGCAGACACATCAGGTACCATCCACACACAGATGGCCTGGCCCCTTAAAAGGTTCAGTCAATTTTGGGCCTCCTTTACTAATGTTTTACGGTACCACTTTACAATAAGGTACAAACACATAGATATGCTTTACATTAGATATTAATATTACATAGGTTTTTTTTAGTAACTACTACACACACATATATATATATATATATATATATATATATTTGTGTAACTTCTACATAGGTTTTAAGTTTTAAGTAACTACTACGTATATATGTTTCACCTTTTTAGATTTTCATTTAATCATTTAAATGTTTGTTTTGTTAGAATTAGTTATCGTGAATATTTTGGTTCAGTAAAGTTTAGCTATTTACCTTGGCCTCAAAACACCATGGGCCCCTCTAGTGGCTGGGCCCTAGAAAGCTTTCACACTTCCTCCAGAGAAACAAATACAAACGCACACACACACACAACTTAAAATAGCTAACTCTTGTGTTGTTGCTTCACAGAAAGAAGACCAAGGCAGTGATCTTCATGATAAACCTGGCTCTGGCAGACCTGGCCCACATCCTCTCTCTGCCTCTCAGGATCTACTATTACTTCACTCACGTCTGGCCCTTTGGACGAGGGCTCTGCTTGGTCTGCTTCTACCTCAAGTACCTCAACATGTACGCCGCCATAGTGTTCCTGGTAAGTGGGCAGTAAAAAGAACATTATATTACGAGTCTTCTTATTTTCATTTTTTTTTAATTTTCCTGTTATAATGCTATTTATACATTGTTTGTATTGAAGCTGACTCAGGGAGATTCGCACAAGAATCCCAATGCACTTGTACTTGTACCTGTGCAAATGGCAATAAATATATTCTATTCTATATTCTATTCTATTATCTGGGAATATTGGGAAGATACTAGAATGTTGATGGGAACTTAAATGACAGCCACAAAATGTATCATCTTTTTATAAGTCACATGTCCCATTCATCACATTCAAACTTCGGGAATAACAGGAAGTCATTTTAGTTTAAGCCTGTGACTCCCTTCTGCTCAATTCTTGGAACAAATGGATTTCCATTTTTAGATTCTTTTTTGGCATTTTTATGCTTTATTGATAGTGTAGTGACAGAGTTGAAATGGGGCAGAGAGGGGAGTGACATGCAGAGCACGACCGCGGGCTGGAATCGAACCCGGGTCCGCTGCTGGCCGAGGCCCATGGGGGGGACACCATACCAACTGAGCTAAGGGCGCCCCTATTTCCAGTGTCTTTAAGGAAAGACACTGCAGGAAAAAACTGAAATTTCTTAAGCGTTGATACATTTTGAGATTTTTTGGGCTATTTTGCTTCCATTACATGTCTCATTAAAGGGTCCGACATGTACATTCAACTGTTTATTCTACTAAACCTTGTCGGTTTGCATCTGTTTTTTTCTCCTACCATATTTAACGGCCGTTATTATTTTTCAGTACTCTGAACCAAAAATCACAACTTCTAAAGCACTTAAATCAACTACACTTTCCATAATCATTCTCAGCACTATTCTGAAGGTTGATAATGAATGATTTGTTCATACGTTGTTCATTGTCTGATTTATGATACATTTTGTTCTTAAAAACTTGTCCAAAATGCATATTTTCCTCCTGTACATTGTATTTTCGATAGATATCTGATATCTATAAGTTACATTTTACCCTTTCCCTCTCGCCTTGACTAAATCTCCCTTCACTTTCTCTCTCTCTTTCCAGGTGTGTATCAGTGTGCAGAGGTACATCTTCCTGCGTGACCCGTTCTGCGCTCGGCGGTGGAGGCGGCGCTACGACCTGTTGATCAGTGTCATAGTGTGGGTGGTGGTGGGCCTGGCCTGCTCACCTTTCATTCTGATGAGGAGCAGCAACAATGACAACAAGAGCAACAACAACGCAACCGGAAGGCCACAGACAGTCCATAACATGTCCTATTCTCTGGTCCCTTCTACACAACATCCCTTAAACTTCACCGAGCTTTATTCACCATCTTTGAACAATGCAGCTTCTACCAAATATGGCTGTTTTAAGGACTTGCCCATGCGGCGTCTGCCCATCTCTCTGGCAGTCTCCATGATGGCTCTCGCTGAGTTATTTGGTTTCCTGATTCCTTTGGCCTTCATAAGTTACAGCTCAATCTGCATCGCCCAGTCCCTCTACCACAGACAGACAGAGGATGAGAACAATAGCACCACACTCAACTCCTCAGGGCGTAGCCGGCTTCAGTCCGTCACCTCCAACTGTCAGGCGGATAAATACCACGATAAACTGACAACCGGTGAGAAGCAGCGCGCCCTACGCATGGTGCTGAGCTGCTCGGCCCTTTTCCTGTTCTGCTTTGCCCCCTACCACATCAACTTCCTGTTCTACCTGATGGTGTCACAGGATATAGTGACCCACTGTGCCACAAGGCTTGCCGTGCTTCAGTTTCACCCTGTGTCTCTGTGCATAGCCAGCCTGAGCTGCTGCCTCAACCCCCTGCTGTATTACTTTGTCACGGCAGAGTTCAGGTCTCACCTCACCAGGCGGACATCTTCCTTCTCTTCCTCGCTCATCTCCTCCCCGATTCACTCGCCAAGGCATCGTGCACCGACTAGGATGACCAGCATGGAGACTGCCTGTTCAGACAGAGACTAGCATTGGTCACTTTTGCTTTTTTGTGGCTGCTGATGTCTGCACAGATAGTGAAGCTGTTGAGACTTTCATGCTGCCTGCCCTCCCCCCAAATATCACACATGCTCCTGGGAAACCGAAAACTTTGATATTAATTTTGTCTTCAAAAGTGACTTTCACGTCCACCACCGCTAAAGGCCCCATCTGAAAATGAACGGATGCGTCTCTGAGATGCATTCTGTCAAACTTAAAACCCGACTGACAACATCCAAGTTGAAAAAATGGGATTTCACATGTCACAGCTATCTGTATAATAAACCCACCCAAAGAGAACCTCCCAGAGGATCACAAACAAATCATTAATCAGCGGAAATTATGAAAAACTGTGTTGAATAAACGTGTGCGAACAATATCTATGTAAATATTGTAGTTGCCTAATGTACATAAGCTGAAGCATTTCTATCTGCATTCTACAGAAGAACATTTTTGTTTATCTTCAGTAAAAATGCTAAATCTTGAATAAGCTATATCGTAACTGCAGTATTGGGGAGTAGGGAACTCCATGTAGGGAATTGTGCAGTATACAGTAGTTTGCTGGTAGTCCAACTACATTCATATTTGCATAGTGATTCAAGTATTACGATTACTTCTTTGTTGCCATTTTCTATAGTTTACTACTGAAACTATAAACTTCAAGCATTTTTAGGCCATAAAAGGGAATGACCATTGCTTCTGTAACTGAACTGAACCCCCATTGAAGAGCCCAAGATAATAAAAAGTCCCGATTTGTTTACAACATTAATGTGACATTCTCTGTAAAGTAGTCCTTGGGAGAAGACCAGATGGTCTTATTCTTGACATGTTTTGATCTCAGGGCTATTCACCTTCCAGGAAGCTGGATTGTAAGCTCACTTGTGAAAATATTTAGTTAATGTTTTTTTTTTTTTTTTTTAATATATTTATTAAAGCTATGCGTCAAAGTAGCTTTCCCAACACCGTGTAAATGTCAAAGGTGTATGTAAATGTCAATTAAAAGCAAGTCTGCGCTTTCTGTCTTGTGCTGAAATGTTTCTT
The DNA here is from genome assembly GCF_949987685.1 of Ammodytes marinus. NCBI lineage: Eukaryota > Metazoa > Chordata > Actinopteri > Uranoscopiformes > Ammodytidae > Ammodytes > Ammodytes marinus. The sequence goes on along the minus strand of NC_137214.1, from coordinate 27,198,111 downwards.
ATATCCAAGGTTTCTTCATACTGAGGTTTTGTTTTGGGTGAATACAGGTGCCAACCCTTTTTTATTGCTGTACTTCCTCTTACAATGCAAAGTGGTGAAGGCAGTTGGCAGCAGTTGCAGCAGCTCTGAAAACTGAAAACCGGTAACTGCCATAACCTGGCAGTTACCAGTTTCCAGAGCGAGGTTTGAAGCTGCAAGTCAGCCCCCCCATCCACCCACTTAATATTGCATCTGAGTCTGAGCCGGCTGCGAGGTTACCCCCACCCACCAGACAGCCCACTTTATAGGAAAACCTGCCAAGTATCTGATTCACCCACCAACATACATGTTCACACTTCTTATCTTTCTGCTGTTATACAAAAAAAATCGATATCTGTTTTATTTATTTTATTAAAAACCATCTTGTGAAATGTCTGAGAGAAAGAAAACCAAGTTCAGAAAGAGCCAAAATAAAAAAAATACTTTTTTCTGTTCCTAGTTTTAGTCTTATTACTTAATCCTGATACATTACAATGTTTAATCTGTCATTGAATGGACACACATATGTCGTCCCCACAAGAGTAAAAACCGCTATAATAGCAGAAGTCATGTTGTCAAAAGTTCTTGTAAACCACACCCCCACACCCACAGGAAGCTCTGTGTGTGCTATTCTAAAGCACCCAGAGCAGCTCAGACAGAGAAACAGACAGACAGACAGAAAGACAGACAGACAGATATAGAGAAGATACAGTGAGAAATGATTTAAAAACAGGAAATTACATGAGAGACTGAGAGAACCAAGCCAAAGACAGAAGTTGGATACGAGAGGCAGAGAAAAAGAGATAGATAACTGAGAGAGAGAAAGAGTTGTGGGCGGGAGAGAGTGAATAGTATTAGTGAGGGAGGAGGGAGGGTTAAGGCATGTGTGTTGGCTGATGCTTCACCCTTCTGCTTTTCTGCTTTTCGAATGCGGCGCAGCGTCAACTTTGAAGGTGAGATATTACTTGTCAATGTCACAATGTTCTTTGTAAAAAGAAACAAAGAAAAAGTGAGAGAGATTTTTGTGAGAGGCTGAGAGCAGCTGGATGCTTTCAGTGTGAAGTCATGCCTCATGGGGGATCCCACATGTTTCTCCAACGTGAGGAATGTCTGTTATGTTGAGGGTGTGTGAATGTGAAAGTGTGTCTGTAGGCCAGCGTTGTGTCAGACTGTCTGTGTGTGTTCCTGTGTCCACCCTCGGGCTTTCTAGTCTGGGTTTAAGGTACGTTTAAGGGATGGGGGATCGTGACATTATGTTATTGTGTCTTGGTGTACAGCACACGTGGAACAGGGACCTGGGTGCTGGGTGGGTGCTGCTGCTGCTGCTGCTACATTTCTGGGGGTGCTGACACACAGAGGCCAGATGCCAATGGAAACGCTGTAACGCGCCAACAACCCACAGAGATGATGAATCACGCCGGATAGAATCATGTGTTTCCACTGATGGCAAGATCGGAGGACTTAAAAACTGCTGAATCCCAAGGTAAGGTTGCAACTGCTTTTATGAAACAGAAATTCTTCACATACCCCCAAACAATACGATAGAGACATAGACTATATATGAAAGGAATTATCATTAGGCATAGGTAAGGAACTGCCTTGGCCCCCAAGCTACCAAGGGTCCCATTCAATTTCTTGTAAATGTATGGTTAAGATATGATATTTATTTACCAGTTGTAGAGCAGTTCAGGAACTATACATTATTACTCCCGCCCCACACACATCTGACTAATCAGTGAAATTTTCACTCATTGAAACAGGGGGAACTTAATTTTTAATGGGAATTATCTATGAAAACTCTATGTAGAAAGATAGGGCTTTTAGAAGCAGCGCTGCAGCAGAAGCAGCTGCTGAGACGTTCCATGTGAGGCCGAGAAAAGTCCGAGAGACCAGAGGCAGCAGTAACGGAACGCGACGCGCTCCAGATGTAGACGCAGAATGTGTGTGGAGGCCGTAAGCCACACACGGGTCAAAGTTCACAGCCCTGGGGACTGACGGTTCCTCTGGGAGATATCTCTGAGCGCTGTGAAGATGGATACAAAGGCACTCTGAGAACTGAGGCACAGGCCAAAGTGCTAACGAATAGTTTATATCATTTGGATTTAGTTTTACTTATACTATCCAAAAATCCCCTGCTTCTAAATGTCCTCCTCCGAGATTATGAGCGGAAAGTCCTGTGCTGCTCAGTATTTCCATTGTATGCTACTTCATATTTTCACTACATCTGTTTATTTATTTAGTTATTTTTTAACTTTTTTTAAGTTTCAAAGTCAATAACATTGAGAATCAAACACTGAAAATTCTTTGACAAATGGCATTTCTTTCTATTTCTCTTTTCAAAGGGCATTTGATTACATGCTTAGGGATGCAGACACAGCATATAACTGGAGTCCATCTTTGTAGAAAAATGTCCATTTTCAGTTGTAGTTTAAATGTCATGTACTCCATTACATAGAATTGTTTCAGGTTATTGCATTCTTGTCAGTTTACAGTTATGACCCTTTCAGCAATCAACAGGAGTATTTGCAGTGCATACCTCTGATATTTTCCTGATACATTATTCCAGTACAAACAACATAGGATGGCAATGTTCATTATCTTTTCAATCTCCTCTTTGATATCCTGCCAGTTTTCCCTGTAATACTGGACAGTCCCAAGACTTGTGAATGATCTCCCATCATCCCACAACTCCTCCAACAGAGTGGAGATAGTAAATCTTTATAGTAGTCCATGCACTACATTTATTTGACAGCTATATTCAACTAAAGATGATACATTGAAAATACATCGTACGCTTATGGTAAACAACACATTGTTGAAGATTGTATCAGTGGTTCCCAAGCTTTTTGGCTTGTGACTCATTGTGAAAAATTGTGTTAAAAGCCCAAAGAAGTTATATAAATTTGTTTCTAAGAAGTTTGTTTCCCCTCTCCCATTAATCATCTCATGACCCCTCAGATTTTTCTTGTGACCCTTGGGGGCCCTGACCCCTAGTTTACAAACCACTGGACCAAACTAGCCAACAGTTAATGAGGTTTCTTAGGGTCACCACCACTTTACCACTTTGACAGTTTGCTAGATACATGAGTTTACAATTTGATAACATATGTTACATCACATCACTCTACAGAACGACTACTTCTTCTTTGATATTCTGGTACATTAAGCTATTCAATACTTCTATACTTTTATTTAAGCACATTTTTTAATGCAGTACTTTTTAACTGGTAACAGTTTTTTGACATTATTGCAGTGGTGCTTTGTCTTAAGTAAATGATCTGTGTACTAACTGTAACAATGCTGACAAACTTAGAAATAAAGAGTAGAGGAGAACATGTATGATAGTGGTTTAACAAATGCATAATTATAAGTGTTAATTCTTCTTTGGCGTGGTAAATGTCATTTCCCTTATGATACCAACAAAAACTGTCACTTTCTTAGACTGTGTTTGCGATACATTAAACAACACGTACAACACGTACAACAGATGGGCATCATCAATGTCACATTGTGTTCTTGTTGCTTGTCACACATCCTTATATAGCCTAACGACGGTCTGAATAGTTAAAATGTTCCAATAACTCTTCAGTCTACAGTCATTTACCAGAGGATGTAGAAATGGTCTTTTCTTAGCCCACATGATCGTTAAGAGTTTTAGGAAGCATGATCTCATAAGCAGTCAGCAGTATTTATTCTTAGCAACAGTTTAGTCCAAAACAAAACAGATTATATAAAAGACTGGTACAATAAAGGATGCATCTTCACAGCCCACATTGTGTATTCAGCAGTGACAGTTTAAACTGAACCAGTTAACACCTACTGATGTGACTCACTCACTCACACCTACCACCTGGATGTACTGTATAAGTTTCCGGACATCACTGCGAGTTTCCATTTATTTTAGTTAAAAAAAATCTTTAGGGTTTGAATTTACCTAAAATACTTACAAAAATGACTTCCATTTTGTCCTGCTGAAAGGTCAAAAAAGAACAATGCACGTGATAATGGCGGACTCAAGTTTACATGATAGAGAAGGGCACGTTTCTTCGGGTTTGACCTAACCACACGCTCTATGCAGTTACCACACTAGTTTCATGATGCCTCGCTCCAAAACCGTTTCACACTGACTTATGGTCGGCCTCCCTGCATGGTGAGAGGCTCATCCGTGAGCGCACTGTGGGAGATTGTAGCTTCAACTTCCTCGTGGGTTTTGCATATTTACTGTAAACGGCAGCGCAAAAGCTGCTTTCGCATACGGACAAGCTGGGTACAGCAAGCTGAAGCGGTTGATAGGTGTAAGTGTGTTTGCTCATTTGAAAAGCCTATATAATGTGTGAGAACTGTTTTCAATGTGCTATGTGTCTGTCTGTTTCGAGGAAGGTTCTTTCTCACAAGCTGATAGCTATCTGTGCAACATGCAAAACATACAGTACTTCCACCAGAAGCTCATTTAAATTGAGACAATAACTGTCCTGTTTTTGTTTTTTTTCTACAGATTTCTGCTTTCACTTATCCCAGCATGCACTTGGCTAAACATTGATGATTGGGACTGAATGCAGTCTGAACAGTCAACAGTTAACCAGCTCTGGATACACACTCATGATGGGCAGCATGGACCCTCCAACACGTACATTACCGGACCACCAGCAGATTTCGTGATTCAACTAAAAGCAGCTTGTCTTAACAGACCCCTTGGCTTAAGATGAACTTTGCCAACAACACATGCAACACAACGACAGATCTCCAAGAGTACCAGCACAAGGTGTATGCAGTGGTGTACAGTTTGCTCCTGCTGCCGGGGCTGCTGGGTAATGGGCTGGCCATATATGTGTTCAGAGTCTACGTGAAAGAAACCAAGAAGGCTGTGGTGTTCATGATGAACCTGGCTGTGGCAGACCTACTGCAGGTACAAAATATGAAGGATCTATCCAACCATCTATCTATCTATCTATCTATCTATCTATCTATCTATCTATCTATCTATCTATCTATCTATCTATCTATCTATCTATCTATCTATCTAAACCGTGCATTTATTTTTTAAGTTTTGCTGTATGTGCAGGTCGTTTCTGATCAGTAGAACAAACATTTCTTCCAGCTGGGCACCTTTGGAGTTTTCCTGAGCTCTTGTGCCAGTGTCAGGGGGCGACACCAGTTTGTAAACGCTGCCATACTGAGAAATACAGAGAGAGTTTTATGGCGCATCATCCTGCTTAATCAACTTTGTTCCAACTCACTTGGCAACGGCTTGAGCGTAACCGACATTTATCCATCTAAAAAAGTTCAAAGCACTGCAGCTTTGAAATAACTAAATATCCAAATTGTAGCCCATTCATAATTTATTGACTAATTGTTTCGCAACTAAAAGAACACAGATATTGACTCTCTCTTCTCTGTTCTCAGCTGCTGTCTCTGCCCTTGCGGATCTACTACTACCTGTACAACAGCTGGCCCTTCGGTCACCCGCTCTGCATGATCTGCTTCTACCTGAAGTACGTCAACATGTACGCCTCCATCTACTTCCTGGTGTGTGTGAGTGTGCGGCGCTGTGAGCTCATCATGCGCCCGCTGAGGTACGACGCGTCACGGCGAAAAAGCGACGCGCTGATCTGTGCCTGCGGTTGGCTGTTGGTCTGCCTGGGATGTCTGCCTTTCCCTCTGCTCAGGAACCCAAGCAGTGAACAAAACTCAAATGCAGGAGATAGGCTCTTGAACTCGGAGGTTGGGGCCCTCCAAAATGGACCGGTGTGTTTCTCCGAGCTTCCCATGAGGACTGTGAGTTATCCCGCAGCCTGGGCGCTCCTGATAATAGCCGAATTGCTTGGATTTATCATACCATTAGTGTTGGTTTCCGCTTGCACCTTTCTCACGGCCTGGAGCCTTCGGGACAAGACGGAAGGGGCAATCGCAGACCGAGGGGAGAAGAGGAGGGCTTTGAAGATACTGCTAAGCTGTGCTCTGGTTTTCCTATTGTGCTTTGCGCCTTACCATGTCACAATGCCGCTGGATTTTCTGGTGAAAGCGGGCGCCCTGAAAAGCTGCAGCCTTAGGAACACCATTCGGATGTGTCACCCAGTCACACTCTGCCTGGCCAGCCTCAACTGCAGCCTGGACCCCATCATGTATTATTTCACAACGCATGAATTCTGGAGGCGATTTAGCAAACCGGAGATACCAGAGAGCATGACGTTTAGCAGGCGAATGTCCTGTCTCACTGGAGGAGAGGGCCAAGAGGAGGAATAGACAGTATCTCTATGGACAAACATGTTGATCTTAACCACTAAACCATAGAGATAAAGTCCATGCATTCCTCAAAACTAGAGAACTATAATTTGCATGCAAACTTGACTGTGAAAACAGGAAGAGTATTAGGGCCAAGCTGGAGCAAAGGATAGGAGGACTTTAAAAAAAAAAATTATGCATCGGAAGAAAAGGATTTAAATTTTGGACAAAAGTTGAATGGCCCGGGAAAAATGACAAAATGTCAAGAATAAAGTGCATTCTTCAAATATTGTGCTCACAAGATTGGAAGTCACCGTAAACTTGACCTTTGACCTCCCAAATCTAAGAAGTTCATCGTTGAGTCAGAGTCGACATTGGTGTTAAGTTTGAAGAAAAACCCTTAAAGTGTTCTTGAGATATTGCGTTTACAATACGCAGGTCACGGTGACCCCGTCTTACAAAATGTAATACGTTTTTCCTCGAGTCAAAATGTGAGTTTGTGCCAAATTTGACGAAAATCGCTCAAAGCATTCTTAAGATACTGCATTCATGGAGGCTTGAGGTCACATTGCCCTTGACCTTTGACCTCCAAAATCGAATAAATTCATCTTTGAGTCAGAGTGGACATTTATGCAAAGTTTGAATACAATCCCTCAAAGCGTTCATGAGATATTGGTTCACAAGAATCCCAAGAAACAACCTTAGAACAGCTATCGCCAGCGCGGAGGCATAAACACTTGTTAGTTTGGACGCCATAGTCTGCGGTTCCACAATAAATGCTAATATTGTGATTAAGTCCCGAGACTTTATTCACAAAATTCTATTTCAACTTTATCCCACATTTCTTTTTTCTTGTAAGGGCATAATGGAAAAAAGAAATGTCCTCACTCCTGCCCCCTAATACTCTTCCATAGTGAAAATATTGGAGTATGTTTCGAAATGTGAATTTTTCTATATATATACATATTTCAATAAAGGTGCGTGTGTTCTTTCTAAATGTGTTTGATGAGTAAGATGTTCCAGTTATGAATGAGGAACAATGCCATCAGCGCCAAAATATTTATTAGACATTAGGAAACAGTTGTAAGGAAACCCCAATTCCCCCCCGTGGGTTAATAAAGTATTTCTGATTCTGAATCAGCTGGACATTCCCTAAATCACAGACGAAGATAAATCATCGTTAACCTCAACTTCCCCCTTCAAAGAATAAGCAAACGGACAAAATATTCAGTAGGTAAAGAATTGCAACTTTATTCGGCAACAAAGTGAAGTTCAGTTCAGTAGCTGCACACAACATTGCTTTTTTAATTTCATTTCATCTTGTAGTATTGTTAAAAAGCTGAGACAGAAACACATTTTCTTTTATTACAAAGCACACTTCCTGTCTGATTGTCTCTCTGTGCAAGAATCCAGTGGGGAACCATTGAAAATGACTTGAAAGTTAATTGGCAAAAGGGCCATTATCTTTTCACATGTTCAAGTTTTTTCTGAAGGGCATGTTCCAAATCTGGTGTTTTATGCATATTTTTTATAAACAACTTTTTTTTAAATCTATAGTGTTCTGCAAACCATGTTGTCACTTATACTAAGCTCCTCATTAGCTTCCTTAGTGAAAGTAACCTCATGTTGTGGGACTGCAAATTCATAAATGATAATGCAAAAACTCAGTCAGATTTAGTGCCATTTCCCTTTAGCTCGTCAACCTTCCTTCAAGTTTATTGTCAAAAAAAAGGTTTCATATCTACACAAATACAAACACTGCTCATATTGGGTGCTGGACTGCTCAACACTTATCGATTAACGTAAAATCATTAACACAGCAGGACGGCAGAGGGCCTCTGGGAGCAGCAGTGCACCCTGGGAAATATCTACAAAAATAAGTGACAGCAGCTCTGGGTACCACCCATAAAACAGTCGCCGACTACCGTGTTACACGTGCACTGTAACTAAACCGTACCGTACATTTTTCTCAGGAATAACTTGTGCTAAATCACACTGAAACATACAGTAGATGCCTAGTGGAAACAGTAGGCTTACACACACACACAGTTCTCATATAAAGGACTTTTCAGTGTCTTTAACAACTCATCTGGAGGTGACTGGATGTTTTAATACAGTAACCACGACACATAAGTCAGCAGGAAGCTACGGCAACAGAACAAATGAAAGGTAGTATATTCTTAGTGAAAGGGCTGACGCTGGTTATTAGTACTTCTACTAACTAGTGCATACTTGAGCAAGAGAGCTATGACTTAAACAGGTTCAGGGGTAATACAGCAAAGGAGGAGGATTAGGCTAAAACAATGTAACTTAAATTCACTGTTCACAGGGGTTAAAGAAGCAGGGGAGGCAAAAATTGGAGTTTATACAAAAGTTACTTTCGGCTAAAAGTTGTTCCCACCATCGCCCAAACTCCCACCTCCTCTCTCTCTCTCTCTCTTTATCTTTCTCTTTCTCTCACACACACTCACTCACTTTCTGACCCACCACTCTCCAAATCAAGCCTTGCAGATCCTGGTCTCTGTCACAAACTTGTTCTCAAAGTGCTGGATGGTGAAGCATTCCTCTGTGGAGCGCTTGTGGATGCCTCCGCCTGTCATGACACAAAGAAACACACAAACATAAGTCCCTTAAGATTTGAGTGAATGCATGTCTGATGCATTTCCTTTTCCAGACCAAATGAAATTAAAATTATTGGATCTATCTTACGTGACTTTTCATGAGAATAGTTTTATGGGCCTATGACCTATGACATGTCATCAAAATTGGTATTACAAGAAAACTTCCCGTTTTTATTTGGGAGTGATCACAATACTGTATTATTCCATTATGGCTTCCCCCCTAGTGTAAGCCATCTAAAAAGCCAAAATGATCTACTTTTGTGGAGTGGAAGTGGTGACCTTAACCTTAACATCTGAAACCAGATAGAAACAGTCCGTTTTAAATGAACTAAATGCAGTGTAATTGATTGTATATAGTGGATTGTACTAAGAGACATGATGGTTCTGTGATTGTAAGTTGCCATGGGAAACACAGTGTATCCAGACCTGGCAGGTCTGAGCGGCGTTGCATTCTGTACGTCTCCTTCCCGTCACACAGCCGGCGGATGTAGAATCCCAGAGGCTTCACGTCATCGATACGCTCAGTCACCACCAAGTCCTCATGCACCAGGTAGCTGCGGTAAGAGCCGGACTGGGAACATACAAGAAAAACAGGGACTATAAATCATCTTTATAGCACTTTTCAGCAGCTCACGGATCACTTATGCATTGAAAACTTAGAGTGGGAATGTCTGATTATTGAATCACTGCAAACTTCTGCATTATGTGGAAAATACTTCCACAGTGGATTTCGCTGACTGCAGCACCAACCGACAAATGCTGTACAATGTGTCATGGTGGAGAAATTTGTGAGAAGGATTTTTTTCAGTCTCAAACATGTCTCTGAGACCATGCTCCACTCTCGCTCAAATCTGGAAAAAAATATATACTACACAGAAACATGAATCTGAACCATGCACAACTTAATTACTATCTAGAGCAGGGGTGTCCAAACTACGGCCCGCGGGCCAACTGCGGCCCGCGGCCCGCTTTTTATTGGCCCGCGGACGATTTTAAAAATATAATGTAATGTGGCCCTTTGAAAAAAAAAAAAAAAAATTTTTTTTTTTTTTTTTTTTTTTTGCATTGCAGAAATGTGTCCCATAAAAGAAAAAGAGCACTAAGCCCATCCCAGAGGACCCTGCATAATATTTTATTTTAAATTAATATTATTATGGAAAATCTATGTGTCCTTCTCCAATAGCTTCTAATTCATCTGACACATTGTCTCCATTTTTTTCATACAAAATTCTTCAGATTTAGCCTCTTAATTTTCCTCTCAAAGTGCACCAGATTCATGCATTTCACTTTAAAAACTTTAAAAAATCTCCCGGGGGGGCATACCCCGGACCCCCCTAGGAGAGTCGGGATCTCAGCTGGCTACTATTTTCACCCAGCTGGACATTGGACAAAAAATCAGAAAACACTGGGTGTATCAATGGCATTTAACAAGAGGGGGAATGTATCTGTTTAATGTGCAAGGAAAGTGTTGCCGTGAAGAAGGATTACAATTTACGAAGACACTATGAAACTAAACATCAGAGCAGCTACATGTCCTGATAAACGTGTTATTTTTGCAAAGTGGCCCGGCCCTTCGTAGATTTTTCTGTATGTGGCCCTCAGTGAAAAAAGTTTGGACACCCCTGATCTAGAGCCACCGTCAGGTCTAAAATTAAATTGGAAAAAAAGGTTTATATCTTAAAAACTAGTGAAATTCCCATCAGTCTCAGTTTAAAGTTTAAATTGAAACTTTGTACAAACGCATTCAAAGTAGGGCTGTCAAATTAACGCGTTAATTTCGATGAATTAATCACAGAAAAATGACCGCGATTAAAAAAATTAACGCAGATTAATCGCACTTCTATAATGCCCTTTAACCCGGTGCAAAAGTGGTGCGCAGCTGCACCGAGCTGCACCTGTAGATTGCATACACAGCCCGCACGGGTGAAAGGAAGAAAAGTAAAGAGAGAAGCAGGGGAAAGGGCGGGGCCGAGGGCTCTATGGACGGTTTATGGGATGCTTCGGGCAAATAAGCATGAAGGTAGGAAGACATCTTACTTTATTCTCAGCAGTGTCTGTGCATTATTGATTTAGTGGGTGCAACAATGTAGGTTCAAAAGTATCTCTCAATCTTCCTCCGTGTGTCTCAATTTTGTTTGCTAGCTGTCTAGTCTCCCGCGTAAACGGACACCCGCCCCGTGTGTGTGTGTGTGTGTCAATATTTTTGCCTATGAGTACGACGATGGTGAATGAATCGGCATAGGCATCTGTGGCAGTGCAGCGCTGTCTGTTGTGGAGACAGAAGTTACGAGAGACGGAGAGCGAGAGAGTAACAAACTGTAGCAGGCTATACAGCAGCTGTTCATAAACAGGTATAAAAGTGTCATAAAAGTATGCGATTAATTTAGATTAATTAATCACAGAGCCTGTAATTAATTAGATTATTTTTTTTAATCACTTGACAGCCCTGATTCAAAGCTTTCCAATATAGAATTAATAATTATAATGTTTTTCATGTCACATGAACACAATGAAAAAGATCAATTATTGGCCGGTACAACATTTGAATCAAAATTCCCCAGTCTGATTCATACAGTTATTAATAGGCCAGAATGTCTGGGACAGGTGAAGGTGGCGTGTGCTGGACATTTTTACTTTACAAATTGCAGACAGATTTGCACTGGATTAAAGCACAGTCAATCTCTGGAATTATTATAAATCCCTGGATTTCCCCAGGTAATATTCAGTCCTTAATATGAGGACTCGTGCTTTACTTATTACTACGGAATAGTATTATGGCCATTTTAATTTTTATTTTTTTCATAATGCACTCGAAGAATAAAGTCGAAATTCCGATGTATCTTTGCTATCGTGGTAAGGCAGATAATGGGCTACAACCTTGTTTGTTTTTACTGAAAAAAAACTTCCTCTTAATTTTCCTCTCTCTCATAGACCTTATAATCCTCATGACAGTGCTTTTTCATCCTTTATTTACCCAAACTATGTCTCTTCTTATGGCAAAGCTGCAGCGTGATCACAACTCACCATGAGCTGAGAGAAGAGGTCGATGAGGTCCTGAGGGGGAAGCACCACCGAGGTGTTCAGAGGGATCACAAAGCAGGTCCGAAGAGTCAGGTCCAGATACGCTGTCAACTTCTGCTCACACACACACACAGTAAAGTAATCAGAGAGGAATTTAAACCTTGCATTAACAGGAGCGCACCGGCATCTGTAGCTCTGGATGTGCAGTATTCCGTGTCTGAGTGTTAAGTTAGTAGAGTTACCCTGTTGAAGTCGTGCAGGATGTAAGCGGGGTCTCCTGGTCTGAAGCGAGGGGGCGGCACGCTGATGACGGCCATGCTGTCAGAGATCTCCACCTCCTCCTCCACACGGGGCAGGTAGTATGGCTGGCTCTCCCCGCCCGCCCCGGAAGACACGTCACCGAACTGCATGGCCCCGTGATACAGCCTCTGGAAGAGTAAGAGCAAGGTATGACACACGCACAGACAAATACAGCAAGGAAAAAAGGCAGTAAGTGGAAGGCTCATGGGTGGCAACAGATCAGTGTATCTTTTAAAAAATACATTTGTCAAAAAAAAGCATTATTTCTTCTAAAATTAAGTCGTTTAAAAGCTGCAACAAATGATTATAAACCACTAGAGGGCAGAATATACGTTCAATATTCAACTGATATCTGTAGTTTTGTTAGTGTTAATCTTTTTGCAGATGTTATGTGTATGATCTAAAAAAGACAAACTCATTATTTTACTACATTTTGAAGCTTACATGTTAGGAAAACAACTGCCCAATGTCATTTACACATCCTGCAAAGAAACATAGCTACATGGGCATCCTGCTGCAGTGATCTTTATCATAACTTGTTAAATGTGAGTCTTATAATGGTTTCAATTGAATCTTGTTTGTTATTCAAGAAAAATGTCATAACCGCTGCTTTAAGCCAACGTGTTGCTCAAATAACATGAAAGACTCATTACTAAACCAGAAAGCAATTCACTAAAGACACAAAACAAGTTGAGTCTGCAGGATGAGTCTCCTAAGGAATGTTGAATTGCATTAACTATAAGAGATGTCTGTGCATAGTATTAATAAGTTAATAATAGATTTTAGGCTTTTCTTCATGCACACAAGAGAAGAATTCCCCCCGTGGGCCCAGAGATACTTAATGGGAGTGTGAGACCCTCCCCACTGACACAGCTAAATTAGAACCGGTTACGTCGGCACTTTCTCTGAAGACGGAAGTGAGCGGGAGTCAGCGTTCCAGCTTCCCACCAAGGAAAAACAGTGTCCCATAAGCAGGCTGAATAATTCCTCTCAAACTCAAAAAAACAAAAGGGTCCCCTCCCATGTTCCTCTGCTACCTTATGCAATAATCCATTTAACAGTGCAACATATTTATGCATCTATGTGTTCATACATCGGAATACATTTTAGCTACAATCTTAATGGGTGAATGTTGTTTGTCATTGTGGAGGTCTGTATTTTTTATGCAAACCAATAACGTCTTTTTGCTCTATAACAATTAAAAAACACATAGAAAAACTTTGACATTTCTAATTTCAATGCTGATGCCACTCTAATAATAACAAACACACACACTTACCTTGGGTGTGAGGTATCGATAGAGACATGCTCCCCCCACGATGAGCCCACTGAGGATGAAGGCGATGCCCAGCAGGGTGAGCAGACAGCGGCCTGTGGAGCCTTCATTCACCACTGGAGCAGAACCCAGCTCCGCATCCTACACACACACACACACACACACACACACACACACACACACACACACACACACACACACACACACACACACACACACACACACACACACACACACACACACACACACACACACACACACACACACACACACACACACACACACACACACACACACACACACACACACACACAGTCAGCAATTATAGTGACACTCATAACATTGCACTCACTGAATATCAACATTAAACGCACAACTACTAAAATAATATGATTTGTCTATTGTTTTTTAAAAGCCCTTTAATTGTATTTGTTACTTTTATCCTTCAGTATCTATTGCTTTAACTGTTTATGTCCATTTGACCAAAGGACTGGAGTCTGCCTCCATGATACTCCTATATAGCCTACCTATATAGCCTAGTATTAGTATATCCTGAAAGCCATAGCTAAGCCTGTGAAACATTCAATAACAAAATTATAATAATTAATCAATAAATAAACATTCAACGCATATACAGCAGACTATCAATAATGTGTCTGATGATGAATCTTTGGCATCTGCATAACAGTTGTGCAGAAGATGGGGTCCCGCTGTGCGCTGCTGCTGCATCAGGTGCAATAAAGGCTAAATGCAACCGTGCATACCTTTTGATATCCAAATGCAATTGAATAGGTTAACAACCGTAGACATCTATGCATATGCAGTCTACACAGTCACAGCTGTGGTGCCAGACGGGCAGCTAGGCCTCCTGCCACCATAACCACAAACAGACACAGGGGCCAGACAGTCGCACACACACAACAAGCCCGTTAGCTCACCTTCAAATCGGCTGGCACATCTTTGCCCAACGCCTTCTGCGCGAGCGCCGAGTTAAAAGCAATCTTCACCATGTTGAAACCGTCGGCTCGGGTTTCTAGTGCAAAGAAAAAAAGAGAAAGGGGGAAAAGACTGTGAACGCAGGACTGTAGACTCCGTTTACTCTCTTCAGCAGCTCAGTCTGTGACGCACTTTGCAACCTCGGCTTTATGCAGCGCTTCCGGTGGCCGGAGGGGATTAAAACGACATCCGAAACGGAAGCTGGAGAAAAATAATGCACGTCAACTTTCAAGGTAAATAACGTACACAAACACGTAACGCCAGAGATAAACGAGAGACTCGTTACTGATGTTTAAACACGGACTGACCACAGAATCATTTCGCATTATGTATTGCCCTCAGACAGTATCATCTCTTGAGACTTCATTTGTCTGACTCTGGCGCCATCTAGTGGCCACAGTTGGGAACTACTTATATTTTCATCTGGTCTGGTGAAGATGCTCAGAAGAAATCAGCTTCCATTTATTATTAGTCTGAACGTAATACCACAATACCTACTTTCATTTAAACGTCTTCCAGTTATCTGCTTTAGTCTGTTAAACACGTGACAAAAATGACTGTAGTGTAAGATTATATTTTCCCTTTGTTATTTTAAAAACATTTGCAAACGTATATTACACAACAAAATACACCCTCTGAAACAAATAGAAAAAAAGAAAAAGAACCAAAGAAACACATTTTTATTAAAATAGAATAAAATAAAAAATAAAATAATATAATATTCCTTTATCTGTCCCTCAGAGGGGAACTTTACATTGGTACAGCAGCAAATGGGACAGTGCAGCAGAATAAAAGGCCCAATAAACAATTCAATTAATGTAAATTAAGATAAGGTTAACAAAGTGAGTAACATTTGTATATTTAAAAAAATAAGTAACAGTTAGTTAATTATCCAGCGTACAAAAGTAAGTGAACAGACAGGGAAGGAAATATGGGAAAAAATTACACAGACAAATCTGAATATTATTATTCTGGAGTGACATTTTCTCTTCCTCCCCCTTAATTCTCTCTCACTTAATATGCTCAGTCTTCTGTGTATGTTAGACAGATAGTAGCAAATTATTTCCCATTGTAATTGTTTGATATGAACTTTAAGAAATAAACTATTTCATAAGAGTTTTTGAGTAATGGGTTCTCATGAAACTAAATTTGGGAAATATATATCTTTATCATTGAATCGATATTGATAATGTTATCCTTTAACCACTTTGTAACTTTGTTTTGAAAAGTGCTATACAAATAAAGTGTATTCTTTATTATTTTTATTTAAACTTGTATGGGAGTTGGCATTACATTTCATTCTAAAAGGCAGGCTATTTAAAAGGTCTTTCAAAGTCTTAAATTTGATCTGGAGAACCCTGGCGGTACCCTAATGGAGGAAATATGGTATTTCCCACCATTTGATAGAATTGCCCTGGAATTGATCCAAAATACATGTTTCACAGGGGCAAAAAGCCCCTAGCAAAGACAAAGTTAATTTCCCTAAGTATTAAAAACACAGTTTGCCATACAGGTGTACATTGTACAGTGATATTGTACGTGAAATGGACAGTGATAATGCAATAAAAGTCATATTTTTCAGCCTATAAAGTAGCCTATTCATCTGTGTGAATATCCCACTCTGTCAACTGACTCTGTAAATAACATGTCTGCCTCCTACAGGCTCCAGTGTTACCTGCCAGTGCCCAGTCTGCCCACTCAACAGTGCGGGGCCTTCACTGCCCTGTGTGGAAACCCAGGCCCACGCCAAGGCCGTAAACCCTAAACCATGCATCTGACACAAACCCTCAACCCTCTGGTCTGTGGTGGTCCCCATAGCTTCCTCTGCTTTCACTCTACGGACCCAGTTAAAGGTTGAACATATACGGGTAAATAAACACTTACTGCAGCCTGCACCAGCGCTCTTAATTCCACACAACTCCGTGGCATCTCTCCAGCACCTCTGCACTGCAACTGTAGTCTACCACATGCATCTCCTCATAGCAGCCTCACAAACACACACATAAGCATGCACACACACACACACACACACACACACACACACACACACACACACACACACACACACACACACACACACACACACACACTGCAAAGGGCTATGATATTTCCTCTGTTAAACAGACAGATTGGACCGGTAATCACCACTGAAAGGTACATAAACAGAGCAGCTGATTTCTGTACGTAACCCTCCCTCCGTGTAAACCCCCTGTGCCCCCCTCCCCAAAACTGACTCTCTCTGAAAACCCTAAGTGGTCCTGAAGGCTTGTTTATGGGCTCGTCTTACGCTGCGTTTGATCTGAGCGCTTGCCCACACATGCATGCATTGCGTGGATGGCGGACCAACACACACACACACACACACACACACACACACACACACACACACACACACACACACACACACACACACACACACACACACACACACACACAGCAATAGAGAGGGAGAGAGGAGAGCCAGCATTAGCAGTAATAG
>NC_137214.1:27176178-27178678 GCF_949987685.1 Ammodytes marinus | reverse complement strand
AGACTGGGAGAATGAAATAGGATGAAGGGATGGAAATGGACGCATGTCTGTTATGTTCCTGAGGGTTAAACTCTGGGGAGATTACCTCATCGACATGAGACCGCTCAAGAGCGTTACATGAACGCTTCGGCCATGTTGACTTTGCTTCGCTATGAGCACACACACACACACACACACACACACACACACACACACACACACACACACACACACACACACACATACACACATACACCCTCTTCTGAATCGTGGCCAATAGCATCATTGCCTGGTCGAATCACTTCCAGATTCAGTGACGTCACCTCTGTCAGGTTCACAGGAGGAGCAGAAAAGCACACACACACACACACACACACACACACACACACACACACACACACACACACACACACACACACACACACACACACACACACACACACACACACACACACACACACACAAACACACACACACACACACACGCACTTTTCCACTGGAGGACAATACACTGATCTGTTATATTTTCTCCAATTATGACACAGAGCGGTCATTTCAAGACTTTTTATTCAAGCTTCTTTATTGAACTCAGAGAGAAACTGTCCTCACGTCATACACAGAGCGGAGGACTGACAGACGGACTGAACTCCATAAGGCTACACTCCCACCTGGACTCTAAACAGGGCCCGTAATAAGCTCTCACTATAGACTTGTGGGGTTACGGAGGAGGACGTTGGCTTATATCCCAGGCTGAGATATTACGGGAAAATGTTTCACTTTCCCCATTTTTCTTTCAACATGAAGTACCATTGAGCAATTCATATGACTACCAACGTGCTGGCAGGGAGCGAGCGTAGAGGACTGTGTGTGTACTGGCAGGAGCTCAGGTGTGAATGTGGGTGAAGCAGTCAAATGCAAAATGAAAACCCGATGGATTAAAGTTTAAACTACGGACGGAAAAATGAGATTAAACTATTCTTTCTACCAAAATGTGTATAACAACTCACATAGGAGTTATATGGTTTTATTCATGGCTCTTAAATCATTTATTAAGTACGGAAGAGCATGAGGGCCAAAGGAGAAAAAAAATGTGAGGAGGTAGGTTTTTTTTTTTTTTTTTAAATGTTGAGAATAAAGTCCTGATACACACAAAGAGTTAATTTATTGAATATTTACTTCTGTGTTGCGCTTATAAGACGGTCTGTCTCCTCTCATCTCACAGCCCGCTGCACATAGAGAGCAATGTTATGAGTCACGGTTCTGTAAAAATAAGGTTGCAGCCCATTGTCTGCCTTACGACAATAGCAAAGATGCATAGTTTGATCCCGGAAGTTCAAATCTGTCAAAATCTTTCCAACTTCACCACAGTCTTAAACTGTGAACAACATTTTGACTTTCCTTACAAAATTTTATTTCAGCTGTATTGTTGACATTTCGTCTTCGGAATGCATAACGACAAAAATAAAATCCTCTCCCATGGCCCTAATATTCTTCCGTAGATATCATTGATTCCCTTGGTACTAATGATCTAGCCTCTAGTCTCCTGTCCTGGGCCGTGCACATCACATCCCAAGCCAGTTTGCAGCCTATTGTTTCCAGCTTTCTGTTGCTCTCCTGTAAAAGTTATAGCGAGATTGGCAAAGGTGAATTTGGCCTTCTTATGTTTCCGTAAGTAAACACAGCCGTTCCTCAGTTTTATTAACCAAAGGTGGAGATGTGTGAGGACCATGACAGGTTCTCTGTGATACTGCTTCCCAGAAACCTAAAACTTTGCTCCACCTCATCTCCACTGATGTTGACAGGTGTGTGTGTGTGTGTGTGTGTGTGTGTGTGTGTGTGTTTCTTCGCCTAGCTTGACCGAAAATCAACCATCTGGGTTTGCTGACATTGTGTAGCAGGTTGTTCTCTGTGCACATATTGTTAAATTGATACAATGTGCTATTTCATGCAGGTAATTGTGTTGAATACTCAGCTGAAATCAACAAATGACATTCTACTGTTATTTAGGTGTTAAATCTGTTCATAGCCAAATTATTCATTCATCATAAATACAAATATTACTCATTACTTTAACTCTGTGCTGTGGATGCCTTATTAGAAATTGTACTATACATTATACATCTTGCAAATATAACATTGTACACATATACAGTATATGTAAATGTATTTGATCATTCTAAATCATACTTTTACCTTTGTTTTTTATTGTGTGTGTTTATGTATTTCCAAGTTATTATTATTATCATTTCTAATTTGCCTTTTGGTAAATATTTTTTTATGTTTTTCCTTTTGTAAAGCGGTTGGTAATTATTGGCTTCCAAGAATTCTATATAAATAAACATTGTTATTATTATAATTGCCATGCTATTATTATCGTTATTGTTTATTTCTATTACAATTTTTTTCTATTACTACTTCAGATCGGTCGGACAAATAGTTGTGGATGGTAAAATATATGCAAGTGTGTGGTCCTTGTGGCTGAATGATTTTATACGACCCATGATGCGTCATTGCGTATTGG
>NC_137214.1:27066178-27173678 GCF_949987685.1 Ammodytes marinus | reverse complement strand
GATGCAAGTTTGCAACCCGCCCCGATCTGGAGTAGGTCACATTAGGTTTCCATGGAGACATAACACTGGAATAAAGGCACATCATCTTATGCAAAATCATCAGTTTTCATCCAAAACCCAAAGCATTTCAAGTACATACACAGTCTTTGTCCTGAAGCCTCATTGCCAATATGTTTTCAGCCTAAACAGACATTTTCATATTTTTGTGCCTATTGGCTTCAAAAACTTAGAATTCTTGCAAGATTAATGCTGTTTTCTCAGTCCACCGTGTCTACCTCAGCTAAGAGTGGAAGTCGTGCCAGGCAAAGAAATCCGGCCAACACTCTTTGACAGTTTAACCTTCCTCAGAGGTCAGTCCTATTCTTACAGCAGCTCTGTCCAGCTCAGGCTCCTGCTACACAGCCCGGGCCAGCCCTGTATTATAACCAATCATAGCCCAATCCAGGTCCATTTTACAGAGATGAGGGATGAAAGGTCCGATTAGGGCCTGCTGGAAGTATTCAACGCGCAGCCCCCCTGCCCCGCCCGCACCATCACCCCAGTCGGCGGCCCCTTCTAACCAGCCCCCCCCCTCCCCCCCTTCAGCTCTGCACTGCTCTGGTTCTGTGTGCGTGATTGACATGTGAATTACAGTGTGTGGTGATGATAATAAGAGTGCTACCCGGGGGCCAGGCCCGAGCCTTCCAGCCAGCAAGCCAATCCCAGCTGGCAGCGCCTGAAAGATAACCGCTGCCACCATCTGAAGAGGCAAATAAAAATGACAAGCTAACTGTTAAAGGACTGCAGATTTTTCACATGTTGTTTTTAAAAGCTTTTGTGGTTCTGCCAAAAGGTTTTTTTTCTTTCTCTCAGCTTTTTTTCCCCTAAAATGTTCACTTTTCTTCCCCCCTCGCCTCGAGAACCACATCCAGAAATACGAAACCCCTCATTTATCAGGGACAATCTAAAAATAATTCCCCGATCCACTGTGTGGCGATGGCTTTGATAAGGAATATTTGTGTTAAGAACGATTGCGCTCAGCGGGACTAAAACAGATAAAGACGTGTGGGACTTTTTTGGGGGGGGGGGGTTCCTTTAACAACAACCTCCTCCTACCACATTTACACCAAGCAATGCTTTCCCAATGGATAATGACTAGCTCTCCTCACCATGCATGTTAACAACACCAAAAGGAGCCCTCAACACATCTCAAACGCCCGCTTCTTAAGTCAGCTAACAGTCTTGTAAGTCTGTTTATGTTTGAGTGGCTGGCAACGTTCCCTTTAATTTTATCCAAACAGTCCAATATAATGTGCTGGTTACACATTATGGCATTAGGAAATTACACTCTAACACCCCGTGGATTACTTGCCCAACCCCTTGACACCCTTCTTGGGAAGAGAGTCCTGCTTTGGCACAGCGGCACGTCTGAGCCGTCACTCCCAAACGTAAAAGGCGCTCAACTCTGATCCTCACATGCAGAGTCTGACTCTCATTATCAATTACGGCTGTTTTTGTTTCTTTTTACCGCAACCATTAACCACACCAGTTACTGGCAGCCATAGGGAGAGGGAGAGGGAGAGAGAGAGAAAGAGAGAAAAGAGGCAATTTTCATCAAAAAGAATTAGCTATCCAAACAAGTGAGATGAATGTGCCGTAGAAGCCGGATTCACAGCGGGCCTCATGAAAAGCGTTGTGGACAGACCAAGATCTATATGTGTTTAATAGGAAGAGGGTGAGTAGCACAGGGATAACTAGGGGCTTAGGAAGAGAAAGGGAAAGAGAAGGGGGGAGGAGAGAGGTGGAGGGAGAAGATAATTCACAACACACTTGTGGTGAGAGAGAGGAGGCTGCTGCTGTGTCTTGGCAGAGATGTGGCTCTCCTCTCCTCTTTTCTCTCTTGCCCCTCATCCCCCTCTCGTTACCCACCGGAGGCAGAGGGAGCCAGTGAAGGGCTGGATGCCGTGGCACATGAGCCATTAAATCTTCCTACACTGTGGGCAGGGGGAAGGCGCTGGTACCAGGCTGCGTGCCCAGGCACCGTGCAGGCAGCCAGACCCATAGAGCAGCTAGAAGGGCAGGGAAAGGTGCTACAGCTGGATACTAGCAACACAGGAAAACTAACATTTCTGTCTCTTTGCTCATTAGGTTTTTATATTGGTCGAAGTTAATTAAGAAATGTGTTGGCACCTTTAATGTTAAGGTGAGACACGGCAGGTGAATAGGGTCACATTATTAACTTATATATATCATCAGGAAACTTTGCCATTGTTATTTTTTGCATTCCATTTTTTTCAGAAGTGTTTAAATGCATATGCAATATGGCCATATCTAAGTTATGGTGTGTCAATTTGCATCTCTTTAAAAACTAAATATCTGGATTTTGGATGAAGCCAGATTTAAAATCTTTATTTAGTTTTTTAAACATATTGGAGTCCAAAGTTTTCATAGAACAGATTTTGAAATCAGCCTTTTTTAAAATTTTATAAATCAAAAAATATGTACAGTTCTTGTTTTCAGCATGTTTTTAAGAAGAAAATCTATCATAAATCAGAAACTTAAAATTATATAGCAAATCCTTTTGTAATAACCTCTAGAATAGTGTTAGGAATGATTATGTAAAGATAGTTGCTTTAGAAGTTGAGATTTTTGGTTCACAGTTTTGAGGTAATGGCTGTTATGGATGGTTTTAGGATAAATACACAGATCCAAACAGACAAAGTTAAGTAAAATAAACACCTTAATGTACATTTTAGACCTTTTATTTATACTAGTATAAAAGAGGACGTGTTATGGAAGCCAAAAATTGCAAAATTGCTTGAAAAAACAATGTTTTTGCCTCCTGTGTTTCGCCTACAAAAATGGCTACATAATTTCCGAAAACAGTTTGGCACTTGAGAGCAAAAGTTACTTAGAAAAAAAGGTAAATTGTGCATTTGTTTGGGGTAATTTCCAGCCCTGGGTTTGGTTTTTCAGTATCGCTGCTGGACAGTATATGTGGAATGTAATGAAAGTGGACAACAACGCCCATGTGAAAAACATGTTGCCTAGTGTGACTCATTGATGTGTTTTTAATAGTTTTTGGGACAATAATGGAGCTCTAGCCCATAAGATATAGCACAGACCAAAACCACTGGTAGCTCCAGTAGGATCAATTTAATGTTGGTTTGGCTATTTATATATAAAAGTAGAGAATATAATTAGCCTTATCGTTTAATGTATTCCGTTCTTCTTACAATATATTACCTTTTAAAGTTTGTATTGACTTTTATCTTTAAAACAGTTTTTAATTTTGTTTTTAAATGTGGTTTTATTCCCATTTCAATGTTCAAACTCAAAATTCTTACTTCTGTGCATCAGTCTTTATTGTTTTGGTGTTCATCTTATTAATATTGTTTTTATTATGGCTGTCGTGAAGCAATTTGTGGTCACACTGCAGCCGACAGCTGAAACTTGTCTCTCTTGTGGTTCACAGGGGGAGATTGTCTTCGTTGTCATCGGCAGCCAAATCTAATTAACTGCACATTTCTGCCAATGAGAGCTGATTGGAGGAGAGGATTTGGACGCTTTTCAACGGCCAATCAAGAGGGCAGGATGCAACTGTGTTGGCAGACACGGCCAATGAATTTGTGCGGAGCAGAGGAGTCCGTGATCATCAGCGTCTCACTGACTCACCCATTAAAGGTGGAGTCAGCAATTCTGGAGAATGCTAGTTGTCAAATTCACTTGTTGTCAAAAATCAGTGAATATCTCCCCATGATCCACTCCCTGTTTGTACTGTGTGTGAACTGAAAAAGTACATGGTGTTAATACACAGCCTAGGCTCTGTGAACTCGTATGTAAACAAAGGGTATGTAATCAAAAGGGGGCCCATCGTAGCTAGCAACATACCAGTTAACAGAGGTTAGAATGTGTATAAAAACTAGATTTGTCCAGCACACACACAGTACGTACATAGCAGATCATGAAGATATATTCACTGATTTTGAACCCAAAAATTGACAACAAGGGTTCTCCAGAATCACTGACTTCACCTTTAAGTAGCTGTTAACATGTTAACAGAGGCAGAAGCCACGAAGAAGAACTCTGTTTAGGATCCCCGCGGAGTCTCGACAGCTTTACCCCTCGAGAGGGACAAGAAGGAGGTTATGAGTAGCAGATGTGACAGGAAAGTCCTTCCAGACAATCAGCCACACACACACACACACACACACACACACACACACACACACACACACACACACACACACACACACACACACACACACACACACACACACACACAGAGGCCTATACACACGCCATGGAGCTGATGACATGTCAGGGTCTTGGGAATTTGTCACTCTATAATTGGTCATGTTGTAAAAAGAGTTTTGACTGGTTGCCATAGTTCTGTTTCTGCTCTCTTCTTCTTCTTTCTCATCCCCCTTTCACATAATCTCATGATCCTTTGATGCTGTCTATTCAAAGTTGAATAAAAGCACTCTGTAACAACATGTGTAAATAACAAACAGTCCATACTGTATGTTACATGCAATCCTCATTTAAAGATGATTCAAATGTATGTCAGGAGCATCGTTGGAAACAATTAGCACATCATTGTCTCTGTATATAGTAGTGTGTTTCTCCAAGTGAGCCCTCATTCGTGTCCGATATACAGAGAGACTCACAACCCATTAGTGCCACAATGCACTAAGTGTGTACAGCATTCTATATTCAAACACTCCACATATGTCGCAGAGTAACGGGGTGGTGGAAGTTTGACGTTTGGCATTGAGTGGGCATCCGCTCCCGCAGCCCATGCCCAGAATAACCTTCACACACATACACACACACACACACACACACACACACACACACACACACACACGCGCACATAAACACTCACACAGAAACCCACACACACTAACTGCTCAGCATCAGGATCCAACTTAAAACAAACCATCAGGGGGCCCCGTCACATCCACTCAGCACTGAGCAACAGACAGACAGGACTGTTTATAAACACACACACACACACACACACACACACACACACACACACACACACACACACACACACACACACACACACACACACACACACACACACACACACACATAAACAGGCATTAATTTGTGAGCATGTGCACACATACAGTACAGACAGACTCCTACCATGAATGCAGGGGCTGGTCGTGATTACTCTTTGGGCACCAGCCTTCAGCTGTACCCACAGACTAACACACACACACACACACACACACACACACACACACACACACACACACACACACACACACACACACACACACACACACACACACACACATTTCAGCTTAATGTCAGTCATCAAGTCTTAGTGAAAACCTGATGCATGCATGGTGCATGTCATAAAACAAAGCATTTGTACTGGAAAAAGAGAAGCAAAACTATTTAGTTCAATAAAAACCACATTTTCAAACAGCCAAATCTCCCTTTAACCAACTGCAGTCTACGTTTCAATCGTGATTAATGTGTTGCACTTGAGCGTCTGAAGCCTGCCACTAAGTTTCAATTGCAAACCAATTATTCACCAATGATCATTCATTAGGGCCCTGGATACGCAAATCAACAGCATGCGAGCGGCCCTGAAGGCGCAAAGTGATCGGAAAGCCTAATTGCAGCTGATCATCAAACTTCCGCATTAATGGAAACCCGAGGCCGACGCTAAATTGGATTTGAGTCTTGTTTCCTCCAAGCGTGCGTATTGGGCTTAATAAGAGGAAACATATGTGCCAAACATCCCTGAATGGGACAAATGCAGATTTTTTTTTTTTTAAGAATCAGAAAAGCACATGGCACAACGATCTCCATCACTCGTTTGACAGTTCATAATCCTACAACGAAGATGTATGAGTTGACTGCCGAAGACAACATGGCAGAATAATCTCTCAAATTTGAGTTTTTTGAGAAGCACACACACACACGCACACACACACACACGCGCACACACACACACACACACACACACACACACACACACACACACACACACACACACACACACACACACGTTTTCTATCAGTTTCTCACGTCTTTCCGTTCAATAAGAGGCTTCAGTGTTGGGGCCCCGTGCGCACAGAAACGCACAGCAGCCGTTTATTTCTGTTGCACTATTCTAGACTCCAGGCCCGCGTGTTTGTTGGATGCATTATTTTTATTACTGCATTGGAAGAAAACGACAAGTTTGGAACAAAAATAAACAGAAATCCCGGCCGCAGTCCTCTGGTTATGATGACAGAGAGCATGTGATTCCGGTTGGTCATAGTTCTCCCATTTCCCGGCTGTTGTCAGAGATTTCCATCACCAACCAAACCAACCGTGCCGTAAACACAGCCCTCATTTGTTTTCTCCTCACAGCAATTATATCATGTGATTAAAAAACATTTTAAATAGAGCCTTCGCTGACTTTTATTTGTGTAAAGCGGATCTATTTCATGTCGAGGAGTAATGTAATAATCCCGAGCTGTCATTACGGCCCTAGTTTTTCTCCCTGTGCGCCGAACTACATCTGATCTCCCGCTCTTATGAGAACCAGACTGGGCGCACACCCTCACCGGGCACCGCAAAAAGGAGAAGAAAATGAAGAAAACAAATCCCACTTTTATACCGGAGGGACGGAAGACAAGAGACCGCTTTAAGGAAAGCCCTCAAATTAATATAGGAAATGTTAGCTTCAGAAAACAGAAAATGCAGCGAGTTTCATGGGGATATTTGACCTTCCAGATGGTCTGAATTATAAGACTTAAATATTTGTGCCTAGAGTCCCCCTGCCAGCGCTCTAAAACGTTCATTCTATTTATCTATGGGATGTCTAAATGGAGGAAAGCAACACACGCAGGTCAACAGTTTGCTCGTGCAAAAGCAATTACAGAAAATGTGCTTCATTCATTTGAATTCAATTACATTGGAGACTTAAATCCTGAGTGTAGGCTAAACTCCATCAGCTGTCTAAATACTTATTTTATTTGTATTATTGTGTGGTATACTACTCTCTAAATGTTATCTTTTAATCAATTGCTCCTACAATTAATTACAAAATATCGCAAACCGTTAAAAGGGAACCAACGCCTAAACTGTATCATCATCGGACCGTGCGTAAAGATGCTGCTTCTCGGTTGTCCTGGATGCTGAAAGGCCACTGTGACCAGGAAAACACTGCAAAAAATGTTATTTGTAATAATACAATTTATGTTAAATTAATATTGTATCGAGACTCATTAGTTTGCTTCAACAAGTGGGACAATTAGGCCTACTAAATTGTTAGGTAAGTTGATATTTTTTTAAATACACTGAATTAAAGATCTGTCTTGAATCAAGTTACACCTGTTGATAATGATCAAAGGTTCTACCTCATTTTGCATCATTTTAAGGTGTTGACATTTCCAAATGAAAATGGGATTGCTATAGGCCTGGAGACATTTTTTGTATTTCTCTTTTGCAGAAACGTATTACGATTTTTTTATTTCAGGAAACAGACCCTGCGTTCCAAACCACATACTTTTTCTTTTCACCATACAAAGCATGCTGGATTCCATTCTACAAAATGAAATTGGATGTAGTAGGGCATCTGGGTATTTTTCGGCATAATGCTTTAGACATCCTAAATCTTTTTTTCTGGGATGTATGGGAGTATTGGTATTGGAACACAGGGTAAGATTTAAGGCCTGGTTGAGTGTGATATTTTTTGCAGCGCAGGCCCATGTGTAGAGGAATGCACCGTGCACCTCCCTTTCTGTGACGCGCACAGGGGAACCAGAGGAACAACCTCCGTGTGAGACAGACACGGAAAGGGGAGACACAGTAACGGATTAAGGGAGAGAGAGAGTAGGAGAGAGAAAAAGAGAGAGAAGGAGAGAGAAAGAGAGAGAGAGGGAATATTGTAGTTTGAGTGGACGAGAGGCGTGCCAACAATCAAGGAGTTTTTGGATGAGGGCGCGCGCGTCTTGGAGAACACATGGAAACGCACCGGATCAATTACGCAGCGTCACGGAGCCGCCGAGAGAGAAGAGGGGCTCCCTAAGGTGCTGCTGTTGCTTCTGCTGCTGCTGCTGCCTGATCTACCCCCGTTACTGTCCTTTGAATGAGTCGGGACACCCAAGCTTGTGAGGGGAAAAAGTCACAGTTCAGACGGATATACACTAAGACTTGCAGAAAAGACGAGGATATTTCAGCCTAAAGATGCAGGGTCTGAGTTCCCGGGCTCACGCCTTCTCGGTGGAAGCGCTGGTCGGGAAACCCTGCAAGAGGATGAAAGTGTCGGAGGGACACGAGTCAAGTTCAGCTGGAGACAGCGGCAGCGAGACGAGCATCTTCACCGGTGAGGCGGAAGGATTGGTGGATTTCCGAGAACATCAAATGTCTTTAATAGAAGCACATTTTACGCACGAGATGGAATAATAAAACCCACTGCATAATCAGCCGTTTGCAAGTTATTTTGCTTAATCAGGGCGAGATTTAATTGATTTAATACATGTTTACAATTTACCTTGTCATAATATTTCATCAGTTACAATTCAATATGATTAAACAAAATTGTTTTCGTGGGGGGAAAAAAGTTTTGTAAATAATCTCCCAAGTTTGTTGGTAAACTCTCTGCGATACTTTTTGTATTATAATTGTAATACATGCATTGTAAGATCTATTTTCCGCTTATTTAAATCAAAACGTTAAAGTTGGAGCAAACTTATAAATGTTTTTGTAAAACAAAATGTTTTGCATATTAAAGGCTACCAGGCTTCTTGTATCAACGCCCCTCATCCCATCTCTTTGCCCCTTTACAGGCCTGAACGAATATCCAGTCAGCCACATGAAGAAAGCAGGTTCCACACGGAGAAAGACAGAGGACACTTCAGGTGACCCGGAGAGACAGGCGCTTAAGGCTGGAGAGGCTGAACTAAGCAGCGGGGAGGAGAACAAGCTCAAGCCGAGGGAGAGCGACTGCCGCCTGGATAGAGTGGACAGAGGCGTCCGTGTGGAGCTCCAGGGCTCCGAGCTCTGGAAGAGATTCCATGAGATCGGCACCGAGATGATCATCACCAAAGCTGGCAGGTAGAAACTTCAGTCTGGATGAGAAAGACGCTGTTTGCAAATCCTTGGAATATAGGTGCATAGGTGTTGTTCCTATCCTGGAAATCTTTAAAATTCAAATGCTTTCTTGACCCTTTATAACCGTGAGCAATAGGAATAATATTTAACAATAATGTACTGGTCATTATTTATAATATAGGTTATATGTTTGATTTGGTCTGCATGTGCTTGAAATATTTTAGTGTTAAAACCAGACCCATCAGATCAAACAAAACAAAAGTTCTATTACATTTGATTGTAAGATAGGATTTTTTATTCGTTTGAAATTCATCTCAAATATGATAAAGAAAAACTGGACAGAAGTCAGTTTAAACCTAAAAAATAACAGAAAATATCAAATGAAAAAAGTGGCAAAGCAAAGTTTTTGGTCCGTTACAATTTTACTATAAATGAAACACACGCTGGGGGGTCTTTATCAAATTACACGATGTATGATGTGATATGATATTTCCATGAACTGCTCTGCGGTCACAGGTGCGACTTAATCAGGTGTAAAACGGCTCTGCGCGCGCTGCAGCCGATCACTAACTGTCATGTGTTTTACATTATTTTAGACAAATTGCAAGAAGTCATTGGTTAATAAATGATAGAGCAGAAACTGTAACTTGTGAAGTTATATTTATAGTTATATTTACATGTCGAAATAGAGATAATAATTCCTCGGTCTGGACGTTTTTTTGAGTTTATTTTATACTCTGGAATAATAATTTAAAATAAAAATAAAATTAATAGTATGTGTCCCGTGAGTCAGATTTATTGGTTTTGACGAAAGTAACTTAAACTTGGGGAATTATTAAAACTTTGTCCAAATGCATTAAACTCTATTCTCCGGTTGTTCGTTTTTATGTGATCCAAGACTATCGATTACAATATGAAATCCTGTGGTGCACTCACTATACAGAAATATCCCTGGGCCGATTAAAAACAAATTTATCTTCCAGTGTCAAAAGAAATCCATTCGCGGTCTGAAGGGTAGCCATCTTCTGTTTCCTTGCCGGGATGAGTTATTGGGACATAACCACTCGCTGAAATCTAAGTTCCGTTTATTCAATTATGGAGAACACGCGCTATAAATCTCGGCAGTGAAGATGCCCTCGTGGCCCCCTCGAGGTCCGTGAACTTTTACTCTGAACTTGGCCGCGACGGGATCTCTCTGTGTGGGTTTTATGATGCATAATCCTCACCGGCTTGAGCCCATATATTCAACTTTAAAACGGCACCAAATACGAGCCATTGCCAATTTCTAATCAAGTGTCTTCTCTTCGCCTCTCTCGTTAGGAGGATGTTTCCCTCTGTGCGCGTAAAGGTGCGCGACCTGGACCCGTGCCAGCAGTATTACATTGCAATGGATGTCATGCCCGTGGACTCAAAACGCTACAGGTAAATGTGTGTGTGTGTGTGTGTGTAAAATATTTGAATCTATCTATCTATCTATCTATCTATCTATCTATCTATCTATCTATCTATCTATCTATCTATCTATCTATCTATCTATCTATCTATCTATCTATCTATCTATCTATCTATCTATCTATCTATCTATCTATCTATCTATCTGTCTATCCGTCTGTCTATCTGTCTATCTGTCTGTCTGTCTGTCTGTCTGTCTGTCTGTCTGTCTGTCTGTCTGTCTGTCTGTCTGTCTGTCGATCTATCGATCTAATCTAATCTATATGTGTTTGAAATAAATAAATTAACAAACTAATTCCTTACCTATCCATTTATGCACATGCGTACTTGTGCAGGTATGTGTACCACAGTTCTCAGTGGATGGTGGCGGGAAACACGGACCACTCGTGCATCTCTCCGCGGCTCTACGTGCACCCGGACTCTCCGTGCGCAGGCGAGACGTGGATGCGTCAGGTCATCAGCTTTGACCGCGTCAAGCTCACCAACAACGAGATGGACGATAAGGGACATGTAGGTAACCCATCTGAGCATGCGCTGTCTCCTCTCTCTCTCTCTCTTTCTCTCTTTCTCTCTCTCTCTCTCTCTCTCTCTCTCTCTCTCTCTCTCTCTCTCTCTCTCTCTCTCTCTCTCTCTCTCTAACCTAATACTTATACAGTCTGTCTCGAACTGATAGTGGCTGGTAGATCTGTGCAGCATGCAGGTGAGACTTTTTTAGTGAAAGGATGGAAGGCAAATTTGTAGTTTCTTACTCTATTTAAGATGAGTCTTGTGTATTTTATGCCTTAACTCATGACAGGACTGTTGTGTGACTTAAGTTATCTTTTATTGATCTCAAACAATCAACATACTGTTAAAGAATAAAATAAAATAAATCACATTCCGTCAAAAAACAAGGATGCATTTGAGAAGGAATAGGCAGAAGCACAATACTTAAATAGTCCGGCCCCTACTTTATAATATCATATTAATTTAGAAGAAAATATTAAAATATGGATACACAATAATTCAAGTCATACAATAATATGAAGTGATTATTTTGCAAATGGAGCACTGAATTGAGTCAATATATGCTCAGGTCTTCTCCTCCTTTCGCTATTGGTCAAGTACTGTTTTCTTGTACCTTTTTTAACTGTACAACATCATGGCTTTGTTTGATTTCATTGTTTTGTTCAATCCACAAGGTCAACCCACAAACTCAAATACACATATAAGTAGTTCAAACAGTAGCTTGTTTAAATATAAATGTAATTATTTGATGATATTTTAAAAAAAAATCAAAAATGGTCTGGTCATTCATTTTTGTCTTACTTTAAACATACATTGTGCAGTTGATTTGATAATGGTGTGTATGATGTTAAGGGAGCATCAGAGTGAATCTTAAATTGCTTCAGTCTTGCTTGGATTGCGGTTGAACACATATTGAAGCAACACTAGAGACAGGAAGTGGAAATCCTCCCTAGCTCCAGAAGTTCCTGTTAAAGGTTCAGTGATGTACAGATGTGACAGATGTGGTGACTGGGGAGGCTGCAGGAGGCTTTTCACTTGATCCGTGTGTTTATAAAGAGCACCAAGGAGTGAGTGTGTGTGTGTGTGTGTGTGTGTGCGTGTGTGTGTGTGTTTAGAGGATTCCTTCTTACGGGATATGATCTAAATGGGATATGATCTAAATCAGCCTCATCATATCTGATCTTGTTGTGGTCACTTTCACTCATTTTGCTTTTAAACAGTGATGCGTGATGTGTTGATGGCCGTACCCTTTTTGAAGTGGACACAGTTTGCTTTTTGCAATTGAATTTAGCAGTTTTGCCGCTTTGTTTATTCGGCTTTGTCTGATAACAGGTTAAAAAAGCTGCACTTTAACGCACATGTTTGAAAATGTAAGAGTTAAATATTTGTATTTTACACCACATTAATGATATTTAATGTTTGTTTTGGGGCTTAATCCTTATTAGTTTTATTGTACGTAACACCAAATGTAGGACTATTTTGCAATGTATTATCGTGTTGTAATGAATTATGACACCTGTCTAGTAACATATTTATCCATAAATCAACTATTCAGTTGTGTAACGGAAATGATGAGTGTGGAGAGCAACATAGTTTTTCATGTTTATGTGTTTAAAATGATCAAAAATACAGAGTTTTAGCAACAGTTTGAGCAATATCCACAAACTGCTTACCATTTTCTGTGAAGCTGGAACAAGATTAATCACTGATACTGAGTAATCTGAAAAACTAAAAACTATTTGTATTATTTAATCTTAATACAGTTAAATATCATTAAAAAAATTCTGCAGAATGTGATAGTTATGTAGATGTACCCCTTTTTGGACAAAATAAAACATTTTTTACATCACCTTGGGCTATAGAAAATTGTGATTGGCATATTTCACTCATGTCTGACATTTTAAACACCGAAAGATGAATTGCTTAATTGAGAAAACATTTCTCATATTGATAATGGCATTACACCTACTGTATACCTTTGTTTCTACAGTTCAACTTCAAGTTAATCATATAATCGAATCTACACTTGTCAATAAAACATTAAAATACCGTTTTTTTTCTTGCCGTCCTCCAGATCATTCTGCAGTCGATGCATAAATACAAGCCCCGCGTTCACATCATCAGACACGACCCTCGCATGGACCTGTCACAGATCCAGTCTCTGCCCGCTGAGGGAGTGCACAGCTTCTCCTTCCCAGAGACAGAGTTCACCACGGTAACAGCCTATCAGAACCAACAGGTGAGACTGAAGAGTGACATACCTGCTGACAAAACCATGAACAATGGATTCAACTGTGGGTGTTCAAGAAAGTATTGCATTTTATTGGATTTTTATTGTTGGATTTTATAAAACATAGAAGAATAAGGCATGTTTATTTAGTTAATGAATTTGTGTCTCAGTTACAAATATTTGTTAAATATCTGATGTTTTGTGTTTACATTTTATAACCATTATGCGCATGGACGTAGGTTTTGTTTCAACATGGTGGGGGGGGGGGGGGGGGCACATTAAGTCTGGGGGTGCTACCCAAGTAAATTTTGACCGTCAAGCACTTAAATTACAGGATTCTGATAAAAAAATTTATACTTTTTCTGCATCAATTTATGGTTGAAATATTTTAATTTATTCAATTTGGTTTGAAGAAAGTCACTGCAATAGTGGGAAGTCAGCAAAGTTAAAATAGTATGGCCTACTTTAGGGGTGTCTGAAATGGTTTGGAAATACAGTAAATAGTTACAGGTAGATACACAAATGATTGTTTTCGGGATAAGGGGGTTGTCTATCATTTTTTTTTGAAGTGGCCAAATTGACCTCATCTAAATATTAAAGGGGGTATATCCCCTGCATTCTCCCCCCCAAAATCAACACCTATGTTTATGCACCAGAAATATTGGGGAAACAAATATCATGTATTTTCTATTGTTGTACACTCAGTAATATTCTTTAAAGATCCAATCAAAATGCTTTAGTTCAAACATCCAGCAGGTGATGAGGCCCTTTCCTCTGTGGTCTCTGCAAAACCATAAATTTCACTGTCCTGACTTTCTGCCAGTGCCAGTTGTTCAGATCGAGTGTGTGTGTGTGTGTGTGTGTGTGCGTTTGTGTGTGTGTGTGTGTGTGTGTGTGTGTGTGTTAGACTGTGCGCGCATGTGTGTGTGTGTGTGTGTGTTAATGTGCAAGGGGAGCTAACTGACCCCACTGTTGGCTACCATTCCTCCAGTAACGGTATCCGTCCGCGGGGACAGCCAGCTCTTTTCATCAGTTCTCCTTTTACGATCAGCGAACGTATTATTACAGAAACTCAGTAACGAGCTGTGACTGGGACCGGCCGCTGGAGTCCACAGCCCGTAAATGCACCAAATAAAACTGTACGACCTCCAAGAACCCTGTTTGACATGGCCGATCGCCCTGGGTGCTTCTGGGAGATGCAGTCCCTCCCCCCTACCCCCCCCCCCACACACACACCCCATAAGGAGAGCTATGCCACTCTCTGTACAGCAGTAAAGCTGAGTTCATTGTTCGTTTTTGGTTCTAACCTACAGTATATGTCTTTTCCTCTCTCTCCCTGGGCAAGATCACAAAACTAAAGATCGACAGGAACCCGTTCGCCAAGGGCTTCCGAGATCCAGGAAGGAATAGGTACCAAAACCCAAACATCCTTCACACTTGTTACAGCTCAAAAAGCACTTCACTCAAATACCCAAGAGGGACTTTAAGCTTCAACCGCCGACATCCGACACCACATAAAACCTTCCAATGAAGTCAAACTGCGTAGTGCAGAATTTCACACCTCTCAGAACCAATATTTAAATACCTGGAATAACATTTTTCAGTGCTTTTACAGTATGTGTGTGTGTCTTTGTGTGTGTGTGTGTGTGTGTGTGTGTGTGTGTGTGTGTGTGTGTGTGTTTTTTTTATGTGTGTCTAGGGGAGTGTTGGATGGCTTGTTGGAGTCCTATCCCTGGAGAGGCCCGCTCAGCTTAGACTTTAAGCCATTCACCATACAGCTCCAAGGTACGACGCTGCAATACTTATTATTACTAAATCACGGTTCACCGTCTTCATTATAATTCTGTGGGATTGAGAGAGTTATGATGCCAAGGCTACTAGAGAGTTCTGAAAAAACAGAAATAACTGTTTGGAATAAACACACTCAATACTATGGCACCAAATAGACATAATATAATAATGACTTGAGTTTAAAATGCTTTTCGGTTAGGACTGTTTGGATTTGTGTGCTGTGAAACTTCATGTTATACTGTATGTAACAATGTTGAATCAGCTTTGGCTAAGCACCAGTGAATAGTCCCTGTGTCTCCAGAGCAATGGGATGCTCCAAGAAGTGTTTTGTCTATGTCATTCAACTTTCTGATGAGGATAATATATTATCTTTTTCATAAGCATGCCGCTAACATTTAGTCAAATAATATAAATTATGGATTAGTTATTTCTGGCTACTAAATCCTTGTACCTCCAACAAGTATTTGTCTTTGTGATTCGACTCTCCGACGTCAGTGTTGTTAAATAAGTAATAATGCCTAATAAATAAGTGAGATGAGTATTTTGTCTCCTTAACTTGGGAACTTCAGATATGTTACCATTTCTATTCTTACATAGTTATGACTCCTCTGCTCCAAGAAGGATTTTGTCTTTATGATTCCAACTTTCTTACGTCCTTCCCAACAGGGAGCTCCGGATCACCAGCCAACAGCATGAAGACCTTCCTCCCTCTCTCCTCTTCTTCACCCCTCCATCCATTCTCCATGTCAGCTCTCTCCTGCCCCGACGCTGCTCTCCACGCGTTCTCTCTCCCTCTGTACGGCAAATCCTCCAGCCCCTCACCCGGCTCCTCGCTATCCAGCCGAGCCTTCTCTTCCCTGGGTGCGATGGACAGACTGAGGGGCCTACCTCCACTGCCTCCTTCACTGGCGGACCACCCGCTCTTCTCAGCCCTACAGGCCAAGAGACCTCCCCATTGCAGGGACCCATGTCTCCACGGGACGCCCTGCCTCTTCCCCCTCCACAGCAGCAGCCCCCTGGGGCCTCATAGTCCGACCCTCCTCCCCCATCTGTCCGACACCGGCGCGGGCCCCTACTGTCTGTACCGCTACAGCTTCCCCCTCAACCCCCAACTCAACGCAGCTATTTCCCGACAACACGCCAAACTGGCCGAAGACACCACAGACTGTCTGCTGCGCCAGTCGCCGTGGCACCCAACCACCAACCACTGCCTCTGACAGCTGGACCGCACTGTAAAGGCTCCGGCCCATTGAGTGTAACGAGCCAGAGCATATTGCATCAGAACAGGGGGGAGGGGGGGGGGGGGCAACGCTCTATTGGAGCAAGACTCAAAGGAGCAATAAAAAAAGGATTGTGGCGGTGTGGGGGCATTTTTGTTGTATTTAAAAACTGTGTAAAGGACAATGTGTTGGATTTACTAGCACACAAAAACTAAAAACTGATCCTGAAGCAGATCTCCTCTTCACTGAGCGCATTCATCAAAGGCCGACATTGGAGTGGTTATGATGGCAATATGTAGATTTTGATTTGGGACAAAATGAGTTTGACAATATGGGACAGTTTCACTTTGAACTACTTCATACACCATAATGGTTTTTACCAAAGAGCATCCGCAATAGGACCAGAGGTATGTAATATAAATATTGATAAACACAAAGAGTTGACAATTGAAGTATTTTTCATATTTTCTTGTTCAGTTCATGTGCAAAATGTTCCTTTTTCCCCATAAATAGTGCGTGTATAAACAGAATGAAAGAGGAAACGCCTTTGTTGTTTGTGTTTTCCAGTTGTATTCCGAATATTCCGTGTGTGTGCGTCAAAGTCAAACAGAAACACATATGTGCTATTGTGCAACAGGAAATTGATTTTGCATGAGAAAGTATGCAAACATCTCCTTTGAGGTGCTCTGGTGTTCCTGCAATAGGACACGCATTATGTTGCAAATATACAACGTTCAACAAAAGAGTGTTTTTTTCTCGCGTTTTTCGTGCTCCAAACCTGGCTGGATGTCGGTGTCAGGCTTGGCCACCCCTGACTAATAACATGAGCTCATCAAGTCTCTCTGTGATTTTAGAGGAAGAGCAACAGCTGCCAGGGTTCAGACGGCCAGTTTCCATTGCCGTACTTTATTACCAATAACAGCACTAATCAGAGACGCGTGGGGGTGAAAGGGTTATTCTGCACAGGCCTTTTATTAGGTACAGTCTATAACGAGATCCGCAATAAGGCTTCTTATACCCTCTAATTCATTTATTATTCTAGTCATTGTTGTAACATTGTTCCAGGATCAGCAATTAAATCAATTCGTCTGGGCAAAGTCTTGACTCTCTGACACATGCACTGTACAAATTAAAAAGTTAGCAAGACTTTAGAATTTTCAAGGGAACTGTCTTCACTAGATGTTTGAGGTTTGAGGCCAACTCAAACTTTTCTGCATTTAGTTGAGCCAAGTTATTATTTTTGGTTGAGATAACTTAAGAATCAAATGTTATGTAACTTCAAGTTTTGAGTTCTATATATGAGACTTCCAAAAAGTTAAAGTTGTGCCAACTTATTATTTTCTGTTCAGAAAGATCCCTCTTTAGAAGGTTTCACTGTTCAGTGTTAGAATCAGCATTTTGACCGACTTGGAATTGTCTGTCATCTCTATGACAGACAACAATTTGGCACAGCTGTTATTGTCTGTAATTCTTTGCATGAAGAACTAAGACGTTTTTATACACATGAAAGATACATTTTCACTACATATGCATGATAAGTTGTCTCAACTAAAGATAATGAGTTGGTTCAAATCTAGGCAGTTTGCTTCAAAACTCAAAAACCAAGTGAAGACAGTTGCCTTCAGGAAGTTCAGCTTTCCT
Source organism: Ammodytes marinus (assembly GCF_949987685.1). Classification (NCBI taxonomy): domain Eukaryota; kingdom Metazoa; phylum Chordata; class Actinopteri; order Uranoscopiformes; family Ammodytidae; genus Ammodytes; species Ammodytes marinus. The sequence continues at coordinate 27,155,789 of NC_137214.1, read as the reverse complement.
AACTTTTTCTCTTTTTACAGTGTGCGGGAGGCTTTGAGAAAGTGGATTTTCTGGTGTGCCACGGAGAACACAGAGAGTTGGGCCGAATGAAAAACTCTCACTACTGTGGGCCAACATAATGCTGTGTTATTTTGTCCATACCAAAGAGGGCACGCCCGTTCAGCCGCTGATGTGATAATTCCTGCCTTCAGCTCAGACTCCAAAACCCTGCACCATCCCTCTCTCTCTCTCCCCCCTCTCTCTCTTCCCCTCTTTCTCTCTCTCCCTCTCCCTCTCTCTATTTCTTCCTCTCCATCTCTCTCCACCTCTCCCTCTCTCTCTCTCCCCCTCTCTCTATTTCTTCCTCTCCATCTCTCTCCACCTCTCCCTCTCTCTCCATTTCCCTCTCTCCACAGAGCTAGGAGCAGCGGTTTAGGCAAAGCGGGGGAAATGGCCTGTTTCCCGACAAACGGTCATAACCAAACAGCAATTTACTTGTCACAGCCGCGCAGGGCAGTGAGCTAATGCGCGCGGGACGTGGAAATAGCAGGAAGTTGTTAATTGAGGGAACTCGGGGCAGGGGGATGGCCCAGGTTTCAGCGTGCGGTCAGGTGCTGCTATCAAACAGCGTGCCCTTTGTCTACACGCAGACTTTAATCTGTGCTGGTTATTTGATACTGTCTGTCATTTCCATGTTTGCCAATGTAGGACAATCATTTTTAAACTGCCCCAACTAATTCTTGATCTTAAAATTAGACAAATTGCTTGCATACCAGGATAGTTGAACTCTGCACCTGCCGCTGTCCCATAGAGTGACACAGAGACACACATAACATAGAATAATATTTGAGCACCTGCCGTTATTAGTGTCGAAATAGTACTGATTTTTATAGCAAGCCGTAAACAACATACATAAGATTATAGCCTTATTTTTATTCAAATAAATGGTTTGCCATTATGGGTAACAACTTTTGTCTTTGCTTGCTGAGAGCAAAATGAAAACACTTGATAACACTTCCATGTTTGTATGCTAAAAAAGTAACCTACACCCCAGCAGCAGGGTGGCTTCAGTTAGCTTTTATAGACTGACAACTGTCCTAATGTAACAAAATGCACCTACCAACACTCTATGGTTTAGACGTCGTATCACATTTGTTTAATTGTTTAAAACAAATAAAAAGGTTATTTTTTTGCTCAGTGCAGTGGCTTCACTCAATTTTATATCTTAGTTTTAGTATGACGAGAACAAATGATTTAACGTGTAAGTTGATTTTAGAGATGCTTTTTTTTGGGGGGAGGGGGGTTAAATTTTGTCCATGTTCTTGCACATTTTGGGTCATGCTTAATGTTTAGCATACAATAAAACTTGGAAGTATGTATCTTTGTGAATGCAAAAAAGTGTCACAATAATCCTTAAAAGGAATGGATTGTACAACTGTATTTTGTGATCAAATTAAGTTCTGAAAAGGAAAAAGTGACGTTTATTCCTAGCCTATTTAGGCCTTATTCCATTATGAGCTCAAAAAGAGCTTTCATACTGGCCAGTAAGTCTTATCTTATCAATCTTACAGTTGTTTAAAAACTCGTTAGACTTCAAATTTGGTTTGAAAACCGCTGTTGAGTTAACCTTTTATCAGCCTGTCGATGATTAACCTCGCTGTCCGTCCCCCACACACTTTGTGAATTTGCTTGATAATGTGTCAACCTAATCCTCTTGAAGGTGGTGACTGGAATAACATGGAAACTGTGCAGGTTCGACTTTGTGAAAACACACGGAGGGAAGTTTTTTGGGGCCGTTCCAGCAGTGATTGACAGGCCGTAAAGGGAGAGAAATGTGACCCTGAAGTCATTTGTTTCCAATCATGTGAAATGGCATCCTGAAACAGGAGAGAAGCTGGGCCACAGAGACGGGACGTGTAAATATACTCTGCCTTCATTAGATTAGCATATATGGTACATGCACACACACACACACACGCGTTTGTCAGGTATCTCCTAAGGGTAGTGGCCATACACTTGCTTACACACACACACACACACACACACACACACACACACACACACACACACACACACACACACACACACACACACACACACCTAGAGAAGCAGTCCTTTGCCCTGTCAGCTCCATGCCCTCCAGCCTTGCTCCTATTTGGCTTCGGTGAGTGTCTTGTGCAGGTTTATACTGGACGCTGTTTTCTCTGCAAACTCAATAAAAGCTGGTTATTTATCAGGTCAGATTATGGGACAGGACTGAGCTCAGCTGTAAAGTTGAAAGTGAAAGCAGCTGTGGTCGAAATTGAATTACACCGAGTGAGTAATGCGAAAAGCAACGGGCAGTTTAACAGTTATTAAGTGCTCTTCTGCTGCTGCCCCTATCAAGCCAGGCACAGCATAGGCCTATACACACACATATGCTGCTTGGTCAGACTATATTTTGCCGCCTGGATAGTCAAATTCCTCTCGTCTCGTCTCACCACTGTTTCCCCTTTAATCACAGAGACATCCTCTGTTGCTGGAAACATCAACAAGTTCATTTTAAATATAGAGCCAGACTGTGCGAGATCCTCTTCCACTGTGATGAGAGCATTAGATCACACAAGTGCTGACAGAACCAGGAGCCTCTGAAGTGAATTTGCATGTTGCTTTGTGTGTGTGTGTGTGTGTGTGTGTGTGTGTGTGTGTGTGTGTGTGTGTGTGTGTGTGTTTGTGTAGTGCTCACAGTATGACCACAAGTGTGTGTAAAGACACGGGTCACTGGGGCATTATTTAGGCATGTGCTCCCTGACAGGCCCCCTGTCCATAAGGAGCAGAGGTTAGATGAGTGGAGGACAAACTGCTTTAACATGTGTCCTGGCACCTGGCCGGCATGTCTTTCTGTCTGTTTGTCAGTCAATGTATGTAGGTGTTTGTGTGTGTGTGTGTGTGTGTGTGTGTGTGTGTGTGTGTGTGTGTGTGTGTGTGTGTGTGTGTGTGCGCGTGTGTAGGGGTTTCCACTGAGTGCTCTGGGCCTCACACTCACACCAGAGAAAGTGTTAATAAACTTAACAGCTCTTGCACTTTCCCCTCACAAGGCACGTCTATATTTTCACCTTTCCTCATTCAAATCGCTGAAGTGAACTCTCAGCAATGCTGCATATATCCACTTATAACGGGAAAGTGTCTGATTTGTTGTTGCACTGCCGAACTACTGTCAATCTATGTACTTATGATACTTTTGACTTCTAATTCTTCCAACACATTTCGATGGGAAATAACATAAAACATCTTCTCACATGCAGAAATCTGCCATAGGCCTAGTTTTCGAAGAAACTCATGCATTGGTTTACAAATAAAACCATCAAAAAGTACAACGCATATACAATGTGATCCATTTGAACCAGCTTCAATATTGAAGTACTGCTCACAAGTTACTGCATCAGATAGTTATCGTATAATATAATATAATTTCGCTTAATACTTTGTCACTGTCCTGTGAATATCAACTTTACAAGAGCCCTTGTTTCCTCGAGTTCAAGGATGTATTTCTTCAAGATTTCAAAATGCAGGGTTTTCTACATTGTGGTACTGCTGTAGTTTCTTATTGATTTTCAGATTTTCAGATTAAAAAAAACATAAAAGTAACCAATAAAATCTGATGCGTTATTAAACAGTGATTAAAACTACCACACAATATATTTAAAAGTAGAACCACTTCGACCTATAAGAAAATACGATTTACATGTTCAAATAATCTGAAGGTAAAATCTTTACTTACATAACAACAGTTGCCTGCATAGTTATACATTTGATCAGTACATTTCTGCTGATCATTCTTGCACACTCTTTGCTTAACACTATAAATGGCGATATTGCAACTTTAACCTGATTAAATAATCTAATTACTTCTTCCACCGCTGCCATATAACTTGAGCATTAAGTGCTAACATATATGCTCCTGTGTATGCTAAACCCATTATAAATTGAACTGCCACCGTGACACGAGTGATCATGTTTAACCATTAGCCCCTTTAATTCAATTGAATTTGGTCTTGTTCAGTCTGATTGTTTGGTCATCAGTGGAACTGTGTGTGTGAGTGCAGGGTGGCTGGAAGAGGGCTGTCAGCACTCAGCGCACAACCAACAAACACAACGCACACTCTGACCCCGGCTGTCTATCATGCGGAGGCGCCCTCCCTCACCCTAAACGAGAGAGTGTGTGTGTGTGTGCTAATTCCTTCCGCTGTCTGACGGACCTGAGGGGGGACCTACAGGTGCATGAGTATGTGTGTGTGTGTGTGTGTGTGTGTGTGTGTGTGTGTGTGTGTGTGTGTGTGTGTGTGTGTGAGAGAGAGAGAGAGAGGCACTATCTGGCATTGGTTTTTATTTAATACAGGACCTATAAATCAACCCCTTTGGAACAAGAGATGTGAGATATTCTTTTTTCTCTTTGCCCCTCTCTCTCTGACAGGCAGATAGATGGCTCATACCTATTTCTGCTTCCTGTGTATGACAGGTTATCACTCCTGGGACAGACACTACAGTGGGAGAGAGAGAATGGAGAGAATAAGGAGAGTGATGGAGTGAGAATGATGCTCCGTGGCTGATATATCGGATGGCATATGAGGGGCTGTGGTGAGGGTACAGGGTGGGGAGAAAGGAGTGATTTAACGCCGGCCTGTACTCTCCGCTCCTCTTGTCCCTGCCCTGGTTCTTTCATGTCTCAACCTTAAGGGTCGACCCGCCCGCATGCCCCAGATGGTGCTGTCTGTCTGGGCTGCCCTCTACAGGATGTGTCCCCCTCACCCCCACAACCACAAACCTATACTCGTTTAATTGATTTCAGGGGAGGAAGGCCCCTCTTTCTCTTCTGTTTCACACACACACACACACCCACACACACACTTACACTATCTTGCCAACAGCTAGTGCCCCAAGTGCACACACACACATACACGCGGCTGGCGCTGTGCGCTGTCAACGCTAATTCAATTTGAGACGCGAGAGTGTGACTAACAGCAGACCTGCAGAGTGTTTTACCATATGCACCACACACACACACACACACACACACACACACACACACACACACACACACACACACAAACACACACACACACACACACACACACTCCTAACAGTCCCATCCACTGGAATAATAATAACAGTCTAGTTCCAGATGTATAAATCCTAATAGATCCTCTCTTCCTGTTTCTCTCATTATCAGGGGACAGTCATCTTGTCAACAACTACAGACAGAGTAACACCTCATTAACCCCTTCAACTTCATAACCTCACCACGGGTCAACTGACACAACCAGACAAGTGAGACACAGCACGTCAACTCTGGAATACCTGGGTGAAAGTTTGTGGGCAAATATGAATGATTTAAGTATGATTGTTGCAAACTCCGACTGCATATTGTCATGCTGTACATATTTTCCTTGTAAAAATAAAACAAAATATCATATGTTAAATATTAAATGTATATTAAATCAGTGTCTAAACCAAATCATCCAATAGCTTATAAGACAAAGGAGCACTCTGGAGAGACATCCCCGGAGAAAAAGTAAAGGCATGGATTGTTTTTACAGTTTAGCCTGAAGCAACAGTTGCCTGTACGTGAGGTGATGAACTATAATACAATAATAAAGTGTGGCACAGATTCCATACTGCACTGGGTTCATGTGTGTGTGTGTGTGTGTGTGTGTGTGTGTGTGTGTGTGTGTGTTTGTGTGTAGTGGACACAAAGACTGGCAGACAGCCTCAATAAAGAGCCAAAGTCGGGGCTACATGTCCATGTTCACGGGTTGTTTGACTGTAAGAGATATCAGGCTGGGTGATGGGGTGAACTGAAATCTTAATGAAGCGTGCCACTGTAGACCAGGGATGGATAGGGCCAGCTGTACCTGTGTGTGTGCGCGTGTGTGTGTGTGCATGTGCGTGTGCGAGTGTGTATGTATCTCTGTTTATGTGTGTGTGTGTGCGTGTGTGTGTGTGTGTGTGTGTGTGTGTGTGTGTGTGTGTGCACGAGACAGTAAAACTGATTAAAAGCAGCATTAACACATCTGACAGGAAGCAATGGTCAAGAGGTGAGTGGAAACAGGGGAAAGCCTGAAGCTGGAACGATTAGACACACACTTATCAACAGCAGCAGCAGATGGAGTGTATGGGGAAAGCCCTGGGCCGCAGCGATTGGTCACACATGCCGTCGATATCCGAGTAGAACCAATCAGCTCGGCTTCCTGTGTTTGACCTGACCTTTCACGCGTAGTAATAGAATATTCCGAATGGGGAGTTCTGAGGAAGAGAGAGGAGACAAGGAGAGGACAAGAGGGAAAACATAGCCAGTGCTTCCTACAATGCCACCTTAAGTAGTTGCTGTCTGTCTTTACAGTCTATACTAACAACTGATGACAACATGTTGTGGTTAATGGGTTGAATTGTGGTCATAGAACAACTTTTAAAGGCATACCACAAATAAGATACAAAAAAAAACCAAGCAGTATATAGAAATTCTTGTGAAATATAATGTGTAATATGTATAACGTCTTATTGCAGGAGAGCAAACCTTTTTACGCTATTAATATTTAGTATCAATATTTTGGTGACCTTTAGGTTCACACAAGGACATCTGGTAACTCTATAGTTTGCAGGTGAGTCATTTTCAAAACATTTCTTAGGTGGTTTCCTGGACGGAACGATGTAATTTCATAGTAATTATAGGGGAAATGGGAATTTTCGCTGAAGAACTGCTCAATTTAAACGCAAGCTTGACTGCAACTATGACTCTCCGGTATTGATTAATCCGAAGATTTTGATTATTTATTTAGTCGAAAAAGAATGTGGAAATAAGCGAATATCACAACTTGCCGTAACCCGAGGAGTCATCTTCAAATGTCTTCATTTGTCCAACTAAAAGTTCCAAACGCACAAAGAATACTATGTTCAGTTTATTTTGGTATATGAGAAATTAAAGCAGAAAATTTGCTGGAACTAGATTATTTTTTCTTTAAATTATTCAATATTAACACAAAACTTTTCTGTCTATCAACTCACTGTCTTATGGCTTCAGCTGATAACTCAATTCAATATTCCTCTAAGATCTCAGACTAAATATTTTAACATATTGCGTTTTTATGTTTAGACTCATTTCTGAAATTCCAAGCTGAAGTTACGCACAAATTAATTTGACATAAACAATGGGAATTTCTTCCTGGCGAACACCCTCCTCTATGTTCCTATTGATATTAAATTACACACTTGTTTCTATAAAACCTCACGGAGAACTATTCGTAATGACAGTCCTGTAAAATAGTGTTACATCAAGTTAAATTCTCTAGATAAAAATCTGGTGTGTAAGTTTTCCTGCCGAATCCCAGCACATGACTAACTGTCTGGAATGACTGTTTCCGAGGCTGGGAGTGAATCATCTAGCATCTGATCTCTTGTAATTAGAGCTTTTTCACAGAGGCTGAGCGTGTGTGTGGCGCGGAGCAGACAGGTCGCCATAGGGACGGGACCACCGGCCCACCGGATCCCGGCCTGTCAGCGGGTATCCTAAAGGAGTGAGGAAGAAGACCACTACGTATCAACACCTGACACACACACGCACACACACACATATAAACAAACACGGGTTTCCCCCCCATACAGGAGCTGTCTCCAGCACATCTGGAAGAGGCATCTCTGCACATATGTCGAGATGCACACGCCAGAGAGACAATTAGGCCATGGAAGACCCTCAAGGCTTCAATCAGAGTTAAAGGTGCTGTCTGTAATAAAGGTGTATTTTGGAGGCATCTAGCAGAGAAAAATCTAGATTACAATGCTCTGTCTCTACTAGGGGTGGGAATCTCTTGGCACCTCACGATTCGATTCGATTCCGATTCAGGGGTCAACGATTCGATTCAAAATCGATTTTCAATGCATCTCAATGCAAAACATTTTTTATGTAAAAATATATTTATATGCACATCTGAGTTTGCTACTCAGAGTTTGCTAATCACTTCCTACTTTTGTGATGATCATTAAAGACAATCAACAGATGAATTGCCTTCTCTAATATTGTATTAAGAGAAAAGCTTTTCTTGTCACAAATATGACTTTCTATGAACAGTGCTATAATCAATGCAGCTTTCAACACAATATGGAAGTATGTAAAAACTAAACCGATTCAGTTTTATTTTATTTCTAATCTCGTAAATCATGTTTCTATAGGATTTCTATTCTATTATCTATTTTCTATGTCATTTCAACACATTGTACAAAAAGTATGGCTTGGAATTCAGCTCTCATACAAAAACGTAAACGGAGATAAAGCCGGTGCAGGTCATGGGTTTGCTGCTCTCAGCCCTTTTGAAGCCACTTTGGAAACAACTCGCACATGTGTGGTGTGCATGCGCAATGGCGCAGGAAGTATTAGTATTTACAAAAAAATAAAAATAAAAAAATAAAATTATAAAAAAAAAAATTATTAAAAAATAAATAAAAATCGATTATTAACTTTTCTGAATCGATTCAGAATCGTTCGAGAGAGAATCGATATTAATCGGAAAATCGATTTTTTTTTCCCACCCCTAGTCTCTACCCCTCCAATTCGGAGAATTTACAAAAGCTACGGTGGCCTTCAAGGACAAGAATCTAGTTACTAAAGATGGCATCATCCACCACTGCCTCAAGTCTTTCCACAATATCAAGTGATGAGGTGAAGATGTATTTAGTTATCTATTCTATAGTACTTCTTCTTCTTCTTCTTCTTCCAACAGTTGCATTTCGGGCAGACACTCACGATATATAAAAACACGTAAGGCCGTTAAGTTTGTGCGTTCTATGCTACTGTAGAAACATGGCAGTGAAACAAGACAGCACGCCCTGCTCCTATGTAGAAATAAAATGCTTATTCGAGGGTAAGGGTTCTTTACACAATTAAAACATACTTACACACTGTACCTTTAAAAGAGATGGCCACTAAGGCTAAAAAAATATATTTCAAACAAAACTTACCAAGTAGAATGTGGGGCTCTGACAAAAACAGAGGGACATGGAATTTTAATTTCTGGTGATCTAACTCCTGGGCAGAAATGACTGACAGCTGTTGGATCATTGGGGTCAGTGTCTCCGGTCTGAGGACATGGGGAAGTTATGTGCGTAATAGGACAGAATAGAGACTTGTGTCAGTCTGGCGGCACTGATGATGATTGTGAATGTGGTTTAAGTGAGTGCTGATGATGATTAGGAAGGACACAAAGAAGGTCAGAGGTGGCCCAGTGTCACTCTGGAAGACTCCCATCAGTTCATCTAGAGATGTTTGTGTGTGTGTGTGTGTGTGTGTGTATTTGGACGGCACCTGTAATGGCTCCCAGCTGAGTCTCGCCCCCCCCCCCCCCCCTGCGATATGGTGAACTCTGCGCGTGTGTCTGTGTGTGTGTGAGAGCGTGTGTCTGAGCATGTGTGTGAGTATGTCTGTGTATGTGTGCGACGCATGTTTGTGAGCTTGTGAGCGTGTGTGTGTGTGTGTGTGTGTGTGTCTGTGTGTGAGCATGTGTCCATGTGTCTATGTGTGTGTGTGTGTCCATGTGTCTAAGTGTGTGTGTGTGTGTGTGTAATGAGGCACTGGCATGCGAACGGCAGAAGGCCGCTTCCTCTACAGGTGACACCTTTGACCTCTCATCTGTTCCCTGTTGGGAGGAGAGAGAGGGAGGGGTGAGGTGGAGCATGGCGGGACACAGAGGAATGCATGGATTGTGAATTGTGGTTTAATGTCTTGTTTACGCTGTGTTATACGTTCTTTGTTATTTGGCCCCCTCCGAAAAGCTTTTAGTAGCTTATTTGGAATTTCAGGCGTCCTGCATTGTTGTTAAGTGTATCACGAAATAATTTCTCAGTGATATGATGATGTGTGAATAAAACTAAAAAATAAACTGAAATATAAAATACAATAAAAAGTACAGCAAGGAACTGACAACGAATTGTGACAAGTACAACTCTTTTAATGAGTCTCATTCGTTGGATACTGTACGGTACTTAGCGATACATGCTGCAAATTCAAGGCAAACATTTACAATGAGCCCTCTTTTTGAGTAAAATAAATATTATAAAATTAGCCTCAGTTTCAGCACTGCAGCCAAGAGTTGGAGCCAAACAAAAATAACAATACTGGAGCTCTCCACATCTTCAGTCATACACATAGGAAATACAAGCATGCTCTTAGCAATACCCGTCAGTCAGTCAGTCAATAATTAAATGAAATTAAATAAATAAATAAATATTACACCAATACATATATTGCTCTTTCATTCTACACATAGCGTAAACACAGTTTGGATGGCGGTCTTTGCTTTTAAAGATTAAATACTACTGTTTTTGTAAACCCTTTTTGCCAAAAAATTCCATTCAGGATTCAGGAATATGTCCAAGATATACCACCTTAAAATAAAGAAACATAGCAGCACAGTAGTGACATATTGTTGAGATAATAAATAATCAGAATATTTGTTAAATATGGGTGTGCAAATTATTTTGGATGGATGGACTGTGTGTGAAGCAGTTAGTACCACTTTAAATATAAGCTTTTTACCTCTCCGTTCCTCTCTGCTGTTAGACAGCTCCTCTAAAAACACACCTGGATTATAGCAATTTGTTTTTCTTTATTCTCCCCTTTCACTCCTTGTCCCTTAGTCCTTCTCCTGATCTTGTATTTCGTCACTAGGAAACCTGGTCTCTCAGTCTGGACAGCCTCGCTGAGAGCTCATCCTGAGGACAACACAATACAGGTACAACAGTTAGGGGAGGGTCTAGCAACATATATAATTGAATGGGTCTTGATTGCAGTCAAATACTTTGAGATACATATTTTCTGTCAAGGGCATTCATTTTATTAGTATTTTTATTTTACTATAGTATTAGTTAATATTCAAGATTCAGGATTCAAGAACTTTATTTGTCACAAACACATGCTAGATGTGTACTGAAATCAAAAGCAGTAATACAATATAAAATGATCATAATAGACAATAAAATCTTCTGTAGCCATCTCGGTATAAATAGCGCCTCAAATAAGAAAAAAAAAAACATGTGTGGGGCAGATTGATAAATTGCATTTAAAGTGATTGTTGTCAGGGTATCATTAAATCCAATACACTAGTTTCTGTATGAGAAATATGTGTGAATTGTGTTTCTGCAATGTAAAACACTAAAAATAGCATATTGATAAAGATAGTGGATGTGTAACCTGCTCGGTTGATGCCACAGATGAAGCCAGTGAGGTAGTCGGGCCTGAAGGGAGCTCCAGGTTAATTTCCAACCTTAAAAAAAGGGAAAAAAAATACAGGAACAATTTGACTATCATTTCTGCCTGGATTTATTTCTGTCATGACTGTTAAAAGAAGAATTACAAGGTTGCTTCTGAAAGACTGTTAACATTTGTGTTAGGATAGAAAGAATATTAACAGAATAGGCAATAAAACTAAGTGTAAAAGACACCATAGAAAGATACACAAGATACAATAGAATAATAAACAGAAGAACTTATCTGAACTCATAACACAGCTTCTTAAAAATCGCACCATAAACATTTATGGCCCTTTTTTATTACAAAGAAGGTATCTAACAGTGAAATAGCACCTAGAATTTTAAATCAAAGTAATTTGTATTTTCAAACATTAGTACATTTTAGCTGTGTTCCCTGCATTTATACTTATCCTTTATCAACCAATGATTTTGTCATTACTGTTATGTAGAATATGTTTCCAAGTTGTTTGTAGATATGTGCCATACTCACCCTGCCTCATCAGCCATCTCGTGCAACAGCCTGTCCACGTCATTCTAGTGGTCGACCAAGAGAAACAATCATTTCAATGTTTGAAATTATTTTTGAAGTTAAACTTCCTTTTATATGTAGCCCCAGGGGAACTGTTTACCCTGGTTTGTGAGAGAGGACAGTGCTTGTTTACCTGAGGTGTTGTCAGAGTGGTGGTGGCACCCATTGTGTCTTCCATCAGAGATGTCTGCACATCCAGAGTTTCAAACTGGTTTTCAAACTTGTCCATTAATGCTGAGATCTGAGGGGAAAGATAAGAACAGAAAATACTCAAAAAATGTTAATCAACATATTTTGTTTATGTTTGTGTGTGTGTGTGTGCGCGCACACACACTTTTGGATATGGGTAAGCTTCTTACCTTCTCCAAGTTCATGCTCTTCAGTGTAGACTCCATAGACTTGACCACTCCAGACATGGATTTTGAAACCTGGGCAAAAAACACATAAAATCAAGTGTTGAAGCCTCTGTAGTCTTCTTACTTTTTATTGGTCTCATTGGTTTTGATTCAAAACAGGATCAGCGTAATTAAAGTCAGACAGGGAGAAAGAAGGCTGTTGATATTTTCAAAGCTTTAAGTGCTGTTACCCTACATTCCCACTAGGTGTCACTTTTACCTTTTTAACCAGATACTTTGTCATGACCACCTCTCATCCAAAAGCATCACCTATATTTCAAGGACTTATCTTGTCAAATCCAACCCATTAATACCTAAAAGTAGACCACATTGTGATAAAGAGGTTTATTATGAATGCTGTTGTGTTATTGTTTAATCAGACGTATTACCATAACAATGAGATATTCTGAGAGTTGTTCAGCGACACCATCTCACCGTGCTTCCATTTCAACAACAACCATTAAGTCCCATTTCTATGAAATGTTATCTGTCCTACAGTGAACCCGCATTAAAGCAATATACGGAGGCTGACTCCCATGAGAGCAAAAAAGCTAAAAGCCTCAAGTCTGAGTCGCATCTAATGACATTATGTAATTGGTGGCTTTGTGTTTGCATGTCTGCGAGGCTTTTCTTGCTCACTCTCGCTCCCTCCTTCTCTTTTCTATAGGATCTTTCACCGAGAGAATCTAAAGGAAAAACCACTTAGGATTTTACCACCCTAAAATGTAACACTGCAGCTGTTTAACCATGATCTCAAATAAGATGTAGCTTTCAAAATATAAACTTTGAAATCTACAATGTAAATGTGTATACCATGTCTACTATAGTATAGTATAGTATAGGTATAACATAGTTTGACTAGAATAACTATAATATTATTTGTACATCTTATTCAGTAAGTTAATAAAGTGGACTGATATTGAGTCTTCTGTTTTCAATGGCTTAGGGGTTGAGGTGCTTACCGTGAAGTGCAATGCCCTGCCCGCTTTGACTCCAGTTAGGGATTCAAAACACCTGTGTTTTCCTTCTCTCACCCTATTTTTCATCAATCTCTGTCTATAATTGCAATTTGTTGTTGTCATTATATTTGTATCACTTGTTTTTTGTACTTGTTCAATGTTTTTGTTCCTTTTGTTGTTTTCCTGAGGACCCCCTCCGAAAACGAGATGCTGCATCTTACGGGGTTTATATTCAATAAAGTTTTGACACTAAATTAAAAAAATTAAATTAAGTTTTGTGTTTTTTTTCCCGAGCTGTCATCTAGCAGCTTTATCCTGACCTGGTTCATAGTGACCGCGGTCTGCACCCTGGAAGCCGTGGCGTCCACACGAGCGCTCATCCTCAGGAAGTTGATGGACTGATGCTTCTGACGGATGGCGTTCTCTGCGTGGATCCTGGCTGCCTCCATGTTCCCCTTCTGGATAGCCTGAGAACAAAGGGGAAAAGAGGGGAAAATAAACCAAACATCACATGGAATGTAGCTGTATTGTAGTCTAATTGGATGCTGATCTGTAGTTCCTACAGCTCAAGGCAAGATAAATATAATAATTTTAAAGATTTTTTAATGCCACTCTGAATTAATTTAAAGGACATATTTTACCAAAACCAACCACTAAGGGACAATGTTGATCTGTAAACCCTGTAAACGCAAAATCTATCAGACCAACCTGCTTCACTTTGGCTTTTTCTGCCCTTTCGTCTTTGTCACATCTCTTGGCGTTGCGCTGTAGCTCCTTGGCAGTAAACTTGAGGTTGAACAGGTGTTCTGTAGTATGGGTAGTCAAGGAATGGTTTGTTACAGAACTGGTTATAAAGTAGAATTTTAAAAAAAAATAGGCTACGCTGAATACAATGAAGCACCAACAGAAATTGAGCTAGAGAACCCAACTCTAGTGCAGGCAAGACAAGTACTTTCTCTCTCTTACTATAGTGAAGAGTCATCATATTAGTATGGAGAGCTAGCTAGCCTACCAATTGAGTTGTATTCATTATTGAATGATTAGACTATGGGATTAGACAGAAGTTATTAGCTTTGTTAAAAAAGACTAGCTACCAAATCCAGCTTACATTTGACAAGCTGCTGCTAGGTAACTGCATACCGTCGTGCCTATACAGTCTATGGTTACTTATGACAAACAGAAAAGGATACTATCCATTTTCGACATGATGAAGGCCTTTCTCTGATACAAATACTCGGCCTGGTTATGTACAGACACAAAGTATCATCCAGACACACGCTTCCCCCACACACGTTTGTTTTGATTTTTTTTCAAGCTAGCGAACATTCGCTCCTATAGCGATGCAAGATGATTCCCTTATACGTACTTCCGCATTTGATTTAAATCAGTTTGGCAAGGTGGCAGTGTCGCATTTGTCTTGCAGTCAAAAAGACTGTCTTTTAATCGTTAAAATATAATTATTGCGTCTCGGGACCGCTTTTGAATACACAACCAGGTAAGAAAAACGTTGTAAGCTGCTTATAAACGTTAACATCGAAGTCCTGCCATATGACGCATGCGCAGAACTGTGACTTCAAAGCAGCAACGACTTTCTACGAATTCCTTTTTATTTGACCTGTTTTGTATTGTATGCTGATTCAATGCATTGCTAACAAATACATAACATACTATTGAGGGCAGCATAATGCAACATGATGTGTCGCCTCTACTGGGTAATGCATGGCATTGGCATCGATTTGCTGGAACCATTGCTGGGCCAAATAGCCTACGTGAACTATCTTGAGCTACTTTTATCTTTGTCTCCTTTATGCCGTCGTCAAGCGGTCACGATTTTACACGGCGCGCTCACGCCTCCTACGTCACGATTGTGTGGAAGTGGACGGGCGCGCGTGCACGGTGCAAAGCAGACAAGTTCCATCCAGGCTAAAAATAGTTTGTACCCGGTATCGGTAGGTTGTATTACACGTCAAGTGACGTCATTTGTGCTGTTTTAAGAAAGGGGTAAATTGACCTTTAATACAGACACACGAGGTTTGCCTTAACGCTTTCAGTGGTGATGGTTTTCAGGTTTTCTGGTGCATTGTTGAGTAGCCAATATAGCGACTGAAACCATCTTTTATTAGAGTTGTGGATGGATAATGGCAGTCTAGACAGGTCAGTGCACATGTTATAGCCTAGAGTCTGACAGGAAGAAATTGCAGCACGAGGAGAAACCTAACAGGTTCGTTGTCCTAAAAGAACGTCAGATTCCGCTGTGTGCGTGCACCGGGCATCCGAAGAGAGAAGGGGGGGGGGGGGGGGGCATTACCGGATGGGTCAGGGGGAGGGAGCAGCATGGATGACTCATACAGTATCTGCTCATCATACCCTGTTTGGACACAGCAGATATGGCCTAATGATGTGTACTTGAGTGAGTAGGCCTAGCCCAGAGATGAATGAGAAGTGTTTTTAAAAAAATCCCCCCAAAATTATATAGCCATGATCAGCCTCTGAGGTTGTTTCACTGCAAACATAAAAGTCCTGCACAGCCCATCTAGTATTAAAATGTAAGAAGACTGATTTTACTCCCTTTCATTGAGGCTAACATAAAAACCTTGAGAGTCGTTTCAGTCATTTATTGTAGGCTACAAAACTTTCCTTTTCTTCCTCTAAATTTAGCCCATAAAGTTTTATTTTCAAGGCAAATACACACGTTATATCAGGCTACACTTGTTAACTCTCCCTGCGCAACCACCACAACACACAACTCCACTATCATTGTTGTGACACTATGGAACACACACACACACACACACACACACACACACACACACACACACACACACACACACACACTCCCCAGCCATAACTGAATGACGGCAGGTCGCTATGGAAACTGCGTTACGCTCTGGGCGGCCGGAGGAGAAAACAAGAGCGCAAGGACTCGTTTGGAGTCTTCATTTCAGCACCACACGAGCTCTTGGACAGCGCCCGGATGAACTCGCCTCGCACACGCTCTAGCCTCGCATGCCTTATAAGGGACAGAGCAGCATCAGCACCAAGCCTCGCCGGAGTGAGTAGGGACAACTTCAGCAGAGAAACAACCCCCACGTAGGCTACAAGACACACGCACTTTCACCCACACGAGGGTATATTCTACTGGCACGCCAGGAGCCGCTCGCTCCTTCAAATGCTCCAGCAACAGGTAGGAACCCTTCACCTATGTAAAGTTGGTTAATTTACTTTTTTGTGTGGAGAATTCAATGTGTGGATCTAACGTGTTTTTAATCGCAGTTCTCAGAATTACATCTGCCCTTTATCCAAGTCATCCTGCTAGGCGCTTAATTGTGGTTAATTGTTCGCTTCACCTGGTATCTCAGGAGTGAGTAAGTGCGTGATTACAAGATTAGAGAGAGGAGCAGCAGGGCAGAGTAAAATTCAGCAGGGGCTCTGGATCAGTTTCAATACATTGTTCTAGTTTTCTAGCCTATATGTTCTAGTTTGTGTTTTTTAATGGGGAACACATCTACCCAATATTGTTAGAAGAGTATTGTCAGTGTGCAAGTTTAGATACATTTTAAAGATCACATACTAGATTGTGATTTTTCTTTTATAAAAGTAAGTCAAAATCTCTTAACATTTTGCAGTGCACCACAAATTCTGAATTTTTACCTTCTGTTTTTATTATGAAGCACAGGTAATCGCTCCACTATTGTTCAAGTGAAAATAGAAAAAAATTAGTTTGAGATAACCTACCTTCAAGATGACTGTCTAAGTTTTTTTTTAAACAGGGATAATACTGTTTTATCATGTTTTCTTTCTTCCTCTATACTGCACTTCTTTACATGTTTTCTACTGGGGACAGCAGCCTAAGTTAACAGAGTGTTGTTTGTTTGTGTTTGCTGTAACCTAAATTTAGTCCAGTGAGATTCCCCCTCCGATTTGTTGCGTTTTAAACGGCCATAGATTATGTGTGAGCTGAGTCGGTACGCCTGGATGAGTCACTCACAGGCTGCAAGTTTGCAGAACAGTGCGATAGGGGAGGGGGAGATACTCGGGGTAAAA
Source organism: Ammodytes marinus (assembly GCF_949987685.1). NCBI lineage: Eukaryota > Metazoa > Chordata > Actinopteri > Uranoscopiformes > Ammodytidae > Ammodytes > Ammodytes marinus. Next base: position 27,138,609 of record NC_137214.1, on the reverse strand, counting down.
ACAGTCCCGCAGTGTCTTCTCCTCCTCCCTCAACACATTGTTCCATTGTAGGCTTTATAAGATCAGTGTCAACATCACTTCTGAACGTATGATTGCTGTTTCTGATGTTTAAGGTTCACCTTGTTAAAGTGTGGCGCAGACAGATGTCTCACACAGTAGTTCTTTCTGTCCTCACACTCAACTTCTTTGTCATTGGCAAGCATCTTCAGCTCTTTCTGAATGAGCATATTGCCTTTTATAGCTGTGGAGTGAAGTGCTATTCTTTAGTGTTTGTTGCAAAGTGTCCAGACGGCTGAGGAGATTTCTGAACACTATATATAATAGATTGTTTGTGGTTGGCTCAGACTACAGCCGTCTAGTGTCTGACAAACTGCAACCAGAAAGCAACCCATTACTGTTCATTAGTATCCCAATGTTTACCCTGTGTCTATTGACAAAATCACAGCCATCAGCAGCATTCATCTGTAGCACTGAGTGACATGTATTGATTAAAGCAAACAATAGATCATAATGGGCCGATATGAACCACAGTCGCACATTCAAACCCCGAGCACTCAGTCCCTGAAACACTTTTTTATGCACGCAAGTCCTCCAGTCAAATTACAGAGGCTCTTCAGACTTACTTGGTTATGCAAATGCTGTCGGGTTTATTGGATAAAAATATGTCCACTCCACAGCTTGTAGAGATTGATTTATGGAGTCTGAAGGAAAAGGCTACACACGTATAACTGCCAGGAGGATTACACATGTGAAAGCCAAACAAAAATAATTGGCTAAAATGAAATCCCACTTTGAACCAATTTGTTTTCCATTTTACAAAGGTGTTATATAAAAGCTTGTGTGCACTCACATAAGTGTGTGTGGGAGTCATTTTTTGTAATGTATCATGTGCAGCACATATAGACACAAAAACAGATGTGTGTCTTTAATTAGTGACGTTGGTGTGATTAATGCAGTCTGCTGGTGATGACTCATTCGGCTTAACCCTTGCTCCTCTGGTAGAAACAATCAATAAACAGAGATTTAGTCAGCTTTCATAGTAGTATTATGATTAGTATCATTTTACAGAAAAAAATCAAGCATGAATACATTTAAATTTAATTAAGTAAATATTATTTAAAAAACAGAGCAAGGTGTTTTTTCTAACTACGATGAGGTTTAAATAAAGGGACTCGTTTACGTGTTAGAAGTCTTGGCTTGTCAATACCGTAATGTGTGGTTCAGATTCTGTGATTCATGGAAAACATTTTCTCTTAATTTGTTATGATCTGTTTGAGCAGTGGAAGGCTATTTATGCAAAGCATATCAATGTGAATAGCTCCATGTGTCAGCTCGTCAACACAGCAGTTAAATTAGCATTGTGGAAAAGCTGTCAGCCAAGCTGTGACTTGCTGACTGCCGACTGGCACGGAGTGTGCATATGAGTGTGAGTAAGTGCTAAGTGTGTGTGAGAGAGAGTTAAACATATAGCACATCTTGGGACTTGTGATAAACTCTCATTGTCATGTCCACTTCCCTCCCTTCAGGGCAGCAGCAGCATGTCTGAAACCAAATCCAGCCAGCGGTTCCACAGCCTGAACACTGAGCAGGTGGAGGTTCTGCATCAGGTTCTGTCGGAGGTGGTTCCAATTCACGGCCGCGGGAACTTCCCCACGTTGGAGCTGCGTCCTCGTGACATCATCATCGCCGTGCGGGCCAGGCTGCAGAGGCAGGGCATCGCCGTCAGAGATGTCCGTCTGAACGGCTCCACGGCCAGCCACGTCCTCGTCAGAGACAACGGAACAACCTACAAGGACCTGGACATCATCTTTGGAGTGGAGCTGCCCAATCAGGAGGAGTTCCAGGTGCGATTAAAAATTCCTATATAATAATAATAAACGTTATTTGTATGGCACCTTGCAAACAAGAAATGCATTAAAAGCTTCCCGTTAAAATAGAGATAAAAAGCACATAGACATGACAATAATAGTAAAAGTACGATACAATAGAAAGAAATGTAAAGAGCTCAGTGCTGTTAAGAAGGCAAAGAGAGGCCTTTAAAAGCATTGAAGGTGTCAATAAAATATTGATCCACAAAGAAATAAGCAAGTGAATACTGTGGAAGCCAATTTTATATTGATTAGTTTAATTCTACTCTTGTCTCTACATTCATTATTTGATCATTGTATGAAGTGTATTTCCTCTCATCTTAACTACTGATGTATCTTGTCTGGAGTTTCTATTGTAATTAAATCAGTAAAACTTCTTCCACAATACATAAGATAAGTCATTTCAAAACAGCATATGATTACTTGAAAGCAGCTCAATGTAATCACAGTGGAGCATTGCGGATCAACACTCTGCATTAACCGGCATTTACTTGCTGTATTATCCTTGAGCACGGCAATGATTCTCTACTGTCTGCAGTATAGATTTTTGTGATGCTGTATTGACTGTGAATTGATTGTCATCCTGTAACATAATTGTAGAAAATGTACGCACAAAGTTTAATCGATAGTATTGGTTTTAAAATATCCCTGCATTATGAAGAAAACTAAACCACAAGAGCATCACGATAGTCAGTTCAATGATAGAAACGTGTTTGCGGTCAGATTGCAGTCATTAGTTCTGGCTGTCATATTGTTGACCTTTTCTCCTCACAGGTGATCAAAGAGTCAGTGATGAGCTGCCTGCTTGAGTGCCTGCCTGCTGGGGTCAACAGGGAGCGGATCAGCAGTGCTACAATGAAAGAGGCCTACGTTCAGAAAATGGTCAAGGTCTATAACGACAACGACCGCTGGAGCCTCATTTCACTCTCAAACAACTCTGGAAAAAACCTGGAGCTCAAATTTGTGAGCGTGCTGAGGCGGCAGTTTGAGTTCAGCGTCGACTCCTTCCAGATCATTCTGGATCGTCTGCTGGAGTCCTACATGCAGCAAGATTCACTGCACAAAAATATTACTGTTGATCTGAAGGACCAGCCTGCAGAGAATAAGAATAAAGATTTTCCCTCTCTGCACAAACAAGCCAGTGCTCCGGAAACAGAGAAGTCCACCGGGAGAAACTTATCAAACAAAGATGGGGGTCGGATCAGCCAGACACAACAGAAAGATGAAGTGCGTGTAAATTCCGAATCCCAGACAAAACTCTCACAACAAACTGAACATTCAAAGCAGATGAAAGACTCCAAAGTTGAAACAGACAACAAAGAGAAAACCCCTGCAGAGCTGAAAGAAGCTTCAGAACACACAGAAAACCTCAATGAGACAGACTTCTCTGATCAGACATCTATAAACGTTTTGTCAGAGAAGAAAGAAACGTATGAGACAGTTGAAACTCCAACTCAAATTGAACTCAGACCTGAGCTAGAGCTCTCGGACGAGACCAAATGCTCAACAAACATAGAACAGTCAGAGAAAACTCCTTCCAGCGATGGCCAAAAACCAGCACATTCAAATCACAAAGAAGTGTCTGTCCAGGGAGAACCATCTAACCACACAAACCCTCCCACCGATGAGAAAGAACTCACAGAGCAGATGGGGCAGTCAGAGCCGCCAAAAACCTCAAACAAAACCCAGACAGAGTGTCTAAACTGGGCAGATTCCGAAGAATGGCACAGTACAGACTTGTCAAAATCTTTCGTTGATGATCAGGGAGACAAAAAGGAAGATAAAACACAACATGTGTCTGCCCTAAAATCCAGCACATCTTCACATGCAGAGATTGAGACACAGTTAGCAGATGGAATTAAAGTAGAAAAAGAGACAGTGGAGCAAGCAGAGGAGGAAAATGACATGGGAATAGGGGAAATGACAGAAGAGATTTTAGCATCAGAGGCAAAAAACATAGAAGACACACAAGGTATTGATCGTTCCTGCTCCGACTCTTCCATATCTCAACACACACAGCCAATTGGCACACATGATACAGTGGAGTCTGACAGCACACTACACACAGATAACTCAGATAAAACTCCTAACACACTTGATGCCGAAAGCCCTCAAGATACTCAGGATATTTCACCTGCACCACCCAGCCTTGTTTCTGACAAAAAGAACTCCTCTTGTAAGGCCTCAGAAAGACTATCTCACATGGTGGTCCTCAAAAGAGCCTCTCCGAAACCCCCTCGCAGGATGTGTAGGAAGGTTACCCCCAATCCGTACCCCAATACAGTCTCTGAAAGTGACCCTGTTCTAGTGCCCGATCTTGATCCAAACCCCTGCCTTAGCCCTGAACCTGAGATCATATCATTTGACCCAAAACCAACACCTCCCAGTGAGCCCCCAACAGCCAGTGTCTCTGATAAAATGAACCCCGGGCCTGAACCCAATCCTTCCAGTGACCTACCTTCAAACCCAGACCTTACCTCAGCTCCCGATCCAGCCCCTGATGTAATCACCACTTCCGCTGTGGATCCTATATCTGCTTTACCTCAAGAGCCACCTTCCCCTCAGCTTATTACAAATAGTTCATGTGAGACCAGTATTCAGATTGTAGAAGAATCACCATCTACACATGAGGCTTTTGATGAGCAAAGCCAGTCCTCCCCTAGAGAAACGGCCCCTACACCCAAACAATCAGAGCCTCTCGACTCAGTGGACTCATTAGTTTCACACACTGAACTGTCCAGCTCAAACAATCAAGAAACTGTGCATACCTCAGAAGTTGAGCTCAGTGATGGAGATGAAAGCAGAGAACTACGGACCAAAAAGATGGTCTTGAATCTTACAGATTGCAGCCCACAAAAGACAACACTCAGTTCCCCCTCCTCTTCCCAATGTCTCACCCCTCCCATTCCCTGTCTCTCCCCTCCCATACTCAGTCTTTCTCCTGCCTGCTCTACTCCATCGAGCCCCAGCACCAGCCCTCCCCAATGCCTGACCCCTCCCTCTCACTGCCTGTCATCCCCAATGCTGAGCCCTGTCAGTCCCACCACTAGCTTTAGCTCAGCACCCCTGAGTTTTAGCCCTCCCTCTTCCTGTCTTAGCTCACCTCCTTACCTGACCCCTCCTATGCTTAGCCTAAGCCCCCCTCCACTCTGTCATAGCCCGCCCCTCCTCTGCCTAACTCCGCCAGTGGAGTCCCAGGACCTTGTACCTCAGGAATCTTCAGACATGGAGCCTTTGCTATTGAACACAGACAGCGAGGAACTAGAGACCTCCCCTCAGCCGAGAATTCCTCTCCTACAGTTGGAGGATAAAAAGGAAAAAGATCATATCGCATCCTCGCCTCGGGCTGCAGAGCCTGTCTCTTTTCCAATCACAATCACAAACCCCGGCTCCACTTCACATGTACCGCCTCACTCTCAGTCTGAAAGCCCAGGGGAATCGGACCCTCCGCAGGCCGATGAGGCATCCAGCTCTGTGCCTGAGAACAAAGAGGCCCCTAAGGTAACCACACACATGCTTGAATTGATCAACACTCCACAGGCCTCTGGTTCTGTCCCTGCTGTCGAAGTCTTGGCAGAAAGCATGTATGGTGACTTTGATGCGGCCATGGACCACCTTCGCTACCGCCTGATAGCTACCAGGAACCCTGAGGAGATTCGAGGTGGTGGCTTGTTGAAATATAGTAACCTGTTGGTCAGGGACTACCGACCGGCCAGCGAGACACAGATAAAGACACTGGAACGCTACATGTGCTCACGCTTTTTCATTGACTTCCCTGACGTGCAGGAGCAGCAGAGGAAGATCCTGTCCTACTTGAAGAACCACTTTATCGGCGAAGAGAGAAGCAAGTACCAGTACCTGATGACGCTGCGTCGCGTAGTGGACGATAGCACCGTGTGTCTGATGGGACACGAGAGGCGTCAGACACTCAACATGATCACAGTGCTGGCACTGAAGGTTCTAGGAGAGCAGAACATTATCCCAAACACAGACCATGTGACGTGCTTCTACCAGCCTGCCCCATACCTTGCAGAGCACAGTGCACCCTATTTAGCAGAACCCAGCTACTGCAGCTACTACATACCCCAAGGGGGATCAACTCTGCTTTATCAGCCGTACCCCTTACACCTGCACACACAGACAGGCCTAGTCTAAAACACACACATAATTACACCAAACACACAGCCAGGCAAGGGGAAGGTGCTTGCCGTGAAGACAAAGGTGGAGAATAGAAATCTAATCCAGGGATAAACTGTTTGGTCTATAATAGACCTGTGGGGGTGGGATTGAGTGGGATTTTACAGTAAACTCCCTGAGTACTCTGTAAGGTTTTAACATGATTATATGTAATTATCTGGGCTTTATGGGAAATAATAATTCTTCCGATCTTGTTGATATTCCAGAAAATGCTGTATAAACACTGCATGAGTCATAGCCCTTTGGTCTCCCTAGGAAACCAACTGGGCTGTTGACACACACACACACACACACACACACACACACACACACACACACACACACACACACTCACACACACTTCCAGGTTCTTGAATTCTTGTACACTCTTCATGTTCTTACTGTGTTGTTCTTAATGGGGTTTGTTCAGAGCGTGAACCTTGCCTGTGGTTGATATTGTGCATGGATAAATTAGGACTGTTCTCTCACTGCCAAATAAATACTGTGTGACTACTATGCTTCTTAAAAGGTTTGATGTAACTTTGTTAATCCTTTACTGAAGGGGTGTATTCTGAAGAAATACTGAGGGACCAGTCTACCAGTATGTACAGTATTTTCATCAGAACACAAACATATGCATGCACAGCACATATGCCCATTTACGCACACGTACATACACGCAACAGACATATGATACAGTCTACTGTGTGCACATAGTTAGATGATGCATGAGTAGCTAAAACGGTATAGATCATATCCTGAAGTCAAAGCAAAGGCTTTTAATTTAATAAAAATGTATCTATTTTTGCAGACTTTCCAAGATAAGACTCAGTGGTAAACATATTGGTTAGTTCCTACAGAAAATGCCAACAACAAATGCCTTTGCAATAGATGTACAGCCTATTGGTTACAGTATATTGTGTGCGGATACACTGCATTGTTTTCAGGTAAATTGTGTTAAGATGTAGTGCTTGATTCCTTTCCCTTGTAGAGTCCTTTCTGTAATCATGTGAAGTACTGTCATCTAGTGTTGATTTATTTAATGCTAAGGTTACTTTATGGAGGTGGTCAGGTTATAACCATCTTTGGGTCATGTCTAAACAAGGCAGATGTACTTCCTTCCTCCTAGTCTCTTTAAAGGAATTGCATTTTAACTTGTGGGACTCTCAGCATGAATCAGCATTCTCCAATTCAAACAGTCAGAATCCACATGGAACAAGTTCAAATCCACCTCAAACCTGTTTAAGTCTAAGTTCTAAAGCCGTGCAACAGCAACTTTGACCAAAGATGGTTCTGTAGGGAAAATCAAGTGCCTAAATGTGAGACATCATTGGCATGTCTTTATCTCACTGCACTGGGGGTGTAAACGGGGCTGGCCTGGGCCAAGGCTGGGTTGGGTTGGGTGTGTGTTCAGTTGTTGACCCCTGTTATTGCTGCCCGTTTTGATGTCTTCTTTAATGTAGTCCGTTTGTTGTAATTTATTCATGTACATTTTGATAAAATAAAGGGGAAACTCAACAAACCTTCAAATGTGAGAGAAATTGAATTATTTCAAAAACTGATAATCCACAGGTTTGAAGACAGAATTCCAACATTAGTTTTTTCATGTGTTTTTCCTTCATTGTTATCCACCTCCCTTAAATTTTTCCCAAAACGACATGATGTAGAGCTTGCGTATCCTACCCATGATTGCGCTCTGCAATGATCCACTTAAGCGTGACCGTCAAATCACGATGGTGCCCATGAGAGCGACCCAAAGCTGTGAAATTATGTGTGTGTGAGGCCTCTTATCACAAATCACCTGTCCTTTAGATGTGTTTGGACCCCGATGACGCACGAGCTACGCAACACAGCAGGCTCAACAATGTGTAAATGTGAGGAGAGTATGGTTCGTGAGGTGTGAGACTGAAAGAGACAGGAGAGGAGGAGGGGCAGAGAGTGTGTGTATACGTGTGTGTGTCTTTGTGCACGTGTTTGTGTGTGTGTGTGATCAGGCATCTTTGGGAGGACCAGTTTTAGCTTTTAACCATCGGCGTGAGGACATTTTTGGGAAGTGAGGACATTTTGCATGGTACTCACTTGGGGTTGTGCATTTAATTCTGATGGTCAAGGTTATAGGGGCTAGGGAATGCATTGTGTCAATGAGTGTCCTCACTAAGATAGTAGTAGAAGAGGATGTACATGTGTGTGTGTGTGTGTGTATGTGTGCTTAGATGGGAATATACTATATGTGCAGAGGTGGCATCAGGTGGTCCCCTTCCCCACCTATAATTGAAGAGACCTAGACAGCGTAATGAAACAATAGCTCCCTCCTGACTCACTCATTGCCATCCTTCCTTGACTGTCACTTCACTCCCGTGAGAAGTCGTGGGCACGAGGGAAGATGAGGCATCTCGTGTTATGGCAGGCATAGTGTCGCTGTCACACACACACCATGCGTCTATTTACACACAGTATAGGCTTTCTGTGCTTGTGTGCGCAAGGCTGCAAGCATGTGGCTCTTTTGTGATCAAGTAGGGTCTGTATCAGCATCTCACAGACCTCGGAGCCACTCTTGTCCACTCCGGGTTTCCATAGAGACAGGAGACAGGCGGGCACGGTGGGCGCAGGGAGCATGACGGAAGACAGGGAAGACCCACACACCGAACGAGGGGGCGAGAGATAAAAACGAGAGAAAGGAGGAGAGGAGAAAACGAAAGAGAGAGAAATTGAACTGAGAGAAAATAGAGTTTGAGGGGGAGACAGAAAGCCAAGGACAGAGTGAGAGTGTAGATAAAGTGAGGGAGTGGATGGTGGGGAGAGCGTGGGAGGTTTGTCAGGCCTTCAGTCACAGGGGAGTCACTGTGAGGTGGCTGCAGTGACGACAGCAGTGATGTGAGAGCAGGAGAACACAGCACACACGTGTACAAGCATGCACACACACACACACACACACACACACACACAAAGACACACATACATGTGCACACAAAGCTGCATGCACATTAATTCTCATAATGGCCTGCCCACCCGTCAACCACAGGCAGTTTCAATCTCACTGAGACAAAAAGGGAACGTCAGCCCCACACATCTGTTTTTCTGTCCCTGATTTGATTTGACTACCTTATCATTTTATAATCTCTCCTATATGTTTGGCAGATTTCACAAACAAGGAAAAGGCTTTTGATTTGTTCATATTTTCAAATCTTTCTTTACCTCAGAGTTTTTTTTTGTGGCCACTAACAGCCTCTCATAACAAAAGCAACAAGTTGGGGTTAACAGAGGCGTAAGGCATGAAACATGTTGCTCTATCTAAAGTGTGAAGCGAGATAACAATGTCTGCCAGGCCATTCATTTACATCTAACTGCATCGTGTTGCCTAAACGAATTCCTCTGTCACTTTGTGTCTGTCGATTAGCAGTCCCCTTTAAGAGTCTCGTGTGAGAGCTTGTGTTTATCGAATGCCAAGAAAGTCGCCACTGATCCTGCTATTATAAAGCACTTAGTGGCACACGACGGATAGGAACCATAATCATTTGCGAGGGTTTTATGCTCCTTTGCAGAGAGGAATATGTGACTGCTTATGTGACTAATGAACAACAGCTAATAAAACGGATCCATAGTATTCGCCCATTCATAATTCTCACTCATTCACTACGTACCACCTACGCACTCTCTTCCCCCCTTCTCCCCTTCCCCCCACCACCACACACACACACACACACACACACACACACACACACACACACACACACACACACACACAAGCACACACTCATCTGTGCCTCCGCGCACCTGCTTCCTTGACTGCTATGACTCAGTCCTTCCTCTTCCAGCGGAGGGTACAAGAGGATAAAAACCTTGATGGGAAAAACAGCCAAGAAAAGCATTTTACTCAAAGGACTAAAGCAATTGGCAAGGCAAGTGGCTGCTGCATCTTCAGTTCTATAATGCCACCCACTAAACACACACATTCTTTTACTTCTGTATGTTTGAGGACCTTCATTGACATAATGCATTCCCTAGCCCCTTTCCTTAACCATCAGAACTAAATGCCTAACTCCAAACCTTACACTGACCCTAACCTAAACCTATTATGACATGAACCTTAAAACCAAGTCTTAACCGTATCAGCCTTTGAAAAAATGAGGACCGGGGTAAATGTCCTCACTTTTCAAAAATGTCCTCACTCTGATGGTTAAAGGTTAATATTGGTCCTCACAAAGATGCCTGTACAAGAACACACACACACAAACAAACCGCCCCCCCCCCCCCCCCCCCACACACACACACACACTCAAATTGATGCACTATAACTTTATCTGCTAATTCATCCTTAACAGGAAAATTTGGGAGCAGTGCGGAGTGTATCCAAAATAGTTTTTATTCCTCTAGATAGAGGCCTGTGTCGTCACGACTCTGTAACATGGTTGGATGATTTCTTAAAGGCGAACTTGCAGAATACATGCCACTCACACACGCACACACACAGAGCCTGAATCAGAAAACCTTGAGGAGTCAAACTTGTAATCACGTCACTTTGTTATTTCACTTACAACATGTGCTATCTTCAGGCTAAAATTATACCATCGTTCCTTTATCTCCTCTTACATAAAACCATATTGTGCAGTGGTGTAGAATATATGGGCCGGCAATTGTGTTTCCTGAATATAGTCTGTGCCTCCTATCTCTCATCTCTTATAGGCATCAAATCCATTCAGGAACCCGTGGGTCACTAAGACCTTTCTTTGTTAATTATGCAAACTTAATGGAGCATAATGGATCATAATGTTTGCCATGTGACAAAGACACAAGCTTACAGCTGTGTGAGGACTCACACAGCAGCCCATGGTAGATAGATAGATAGATAGATAGATAGATAGATAGATAGATAGATAGATAGATAGATAGATAGATAGATAGATAGATAGATATATAGATAGATAGATAGATAGATAGATAGATAGATAGATAGATAGATAGATAGATAGATAGATAGATAGATAGATAGATAGATAGATAGATAGATAGATAGATAGATAGATAGATAGATAGATAGATAGATAGATAGATAGATAGATAGATAGATAGATAGATAGATAGATAGATAGATAGATAGATAGATAGATAGATAGATAGATAGATAGATAGATAGATAGATAGATAGATAGATAGATGGATAGAGCTTAATGTAATGTGACCGTAAAAGTGAAGTGAAGTGTATTGTCTTAACTGGGCTGTTTTATTTGTGATGAGAAGGTTATATAGTAGCTTTCAAAAAATGCTGTTGATGTCATAGTGAGGTCATCAGAGTTGTCTGGGCGTAGGTTTAAGACTTATTGTTTTTGACAGGAAGCCTGCGTTATAAACTGCGGGTGCGGCGTTGGACAGACGTTGGTGTTTCTTTTTTAGATACATCCTTATCAAAGCTGTTATCTAGTTGCATTATGGGAAATTTAGGATCCATTGTTTATGATTCTTGAGACATTATTGGAACTGAATAATTAAAATAAAACAATTTACAGCAGGCAGATCGGCACATCATGTGTCTCCCGAAAAGGCACTAAATCTAAGTTGACTTGCTTCATCATCTTATTACCATTATTTATCTTACATCGTCACATATAAATAGATTGGGATGGATCCTGCGGTCTCTAGTTCACTCGGGGCTGTTAAAATCAACAAAAACTGAAAGTTCCTAGTAGCCACTTTAAGTATGATTTAAAAACACTAGACTTGTAATGGAGTATATTTATGTATTGCTGCATTTACTAGTCAACAAATAGTAAAGAAAAAGATCTGCCTATTTCCTCCAACACTGAGGCATATACATGTTTAATAACCAGATCCTAAGGACTACATTGAATTATTGATATTCTCTTACTAATGCTGCTGATGGCACAAAATTAGTTTTCTTTCTTTTTTTCACCGTATGAAAAAGAGAAAGAGAGAGAGCCTGACATAATCGGCCGGGTCATAGTTGAAACTCAAATCTGCGTGTTTGACTGTGCATGTGTGTGTGTGTGTGTGTGTGTGTGTGTGTGTGTGTGTGTGTGTGTGTGTGTGTGTGTGTGTGTGTGTGGGTGTGCAGGCTTGTGTTTGTTTCTGGTGGCGTCGTGTGTGAAGGAGGGGTTGTTTGTGTGTGCTGATGTTTATGGCTGTGATCCGTGGCACTGCTGCTGTTTGCAGTGAAGCATGTTTTAGCATGGGACTGGAGGAGGAGGGGACTGTCTCAGTGTGTGTGTGTGTGTGTGAGTGTGTGTGTGTGTGTGTGTGTGTGTGTGTGTGTGTGTCTTTATTATACTATCTATGGTGTCTACACTGATTGACGTCACAGACACCCACTCATTTCCATCTTGTCTGCGTGCGCGGAGAGAATAGATCCCCATCTGCATCCAGCTCTTCTCCCCCTGCATGCTCCCTCTCCTCTACCACCCCCCCCCCCCCCGTCACACACACACACACACACACACACACACACACACACACACACACACACACACACACCTCCCGGTACTTTCTCTTCCTCCCTTTCTCACCCTGCCTCTTCCCATTCACTCACTCTGGTACATCCCACCCCCATAGAGTGCAGCAAGCCTGGCAGCAGATAAACAAGACAGTCGAACACAAACAATTTAGGACAGCCAGACAGCACCTTCCTCACATCCTACCTGAGTAGCATAGTAGAGAACCTTGCCACCAAACATCTGTTTATTTCAGGCATCACTGAGGTCTCGTCTGGAGGGAGGACATTTGACATGGTCTTTTTCACACAAAATGTCAACGTGTACCTGTTGACCTGTTGGCAACTTGTGTGTGCGAGCATATTTTCCTCTTGCTATTGTGAATGTGTGTGTGTGTTTTAGCATTTGCATAAAAAGTGTGACGTTCGTTCCACAACAAATCATCATCCACATTCACACACACTGGTATCCCTGGTGACGACAGGACATCATTTAAATCACTTCCTCGTAAAAGGTCATCCTCATCCTTTACGCAGAGGAGAACCCTCCCGCCCCCTCGTAATACACACACCGACGCACATGTGTGTGCAAACAACAAACACGATCACTCTCTCTCTCTCTCTCTCTCTCTCTCTCTCACACACACACACACACACTCTCTTGTCCTTCTATCTTTGTGAGGACTGTCGTTGAAATAACGCATTGCATATAGTCCCTTACCCTAACAAAACATTAACCATTACAACTGAATGCCTAACCCCGACCCTCACACCAGAGCCGGCCCAAGCCTTCAGGGGGCCCTAAGCGAAACATGATTAGGGGGCCCCTCTCCAATGTTAGCGCTGCTGAAACTATAGATCTTTGTTAAATATCATTCACACACCCAGTGTTTTCCGCTAGTGCTTCCACTATGCAGCTGCGAAAATATTAGACAGCCGAGATTCAGACCCTCCTAGGGGGGTCTAGAGGTATGCCCCCCCGGAGATTTTTTTTTAACCTTTTTAAAGTGAAATGCATGAATCTGGTGCACTTTGAGAGGGAAATTAAGAGGCCTTTTTTTGTAAGATAACTCACATTTGCATAATATGATGTTAATATCAAACCAAAAAAAAAAATAAAAAAAAAAAAATGTATAGGGGGCCCCCCTGGCGTCGGGGCCCTAAGCGACCGCTTAGTTCGCTTATGCCTCGGGCCGGCTCTGCCTCACACTAACCCTAAAACTACTTCTAACCTAAACCTTTAAACCACGTCTGAACCCTCAAGCAGCCCATCGAAGTGGGGAATACGGGGAAAATGGTGAAAATGTCTTCGCTTTTCAAAAATGTCCTCACTCTTCCTCAGGTTAAAAAAAAACTCAAAATGTTGTCTTCACAAAGCTGCATTTACAGGTACACACACACACACACACACACACACACACACACACACACACACACACACACACACACACACACACACACACACACACACACATTGCCTAATTGCATTGTGAAGCCCCATACCCTAACCTTAATCATCACTACTAAATGCCTCAGTGCCATTCTAGCCCTAACCCAAACGTAGGCCTAGTTCTAACCTGAACCTTAAAACCATGTCTGAACTGTCAAACAGCCCATTGAAGTAGGGAAGAAGGGGGAAATGTCCTTACTTTCCAAACATGACCTTATTCCTAAGGTTAAAACCTCAAATTGGTCCTCACAAAGCTGGATTTACAAGTACAAACACACATAGACTCATCCAGCCCCTACTGCGTGCGAGAGACCCTGACCAGGATGATGCGGACAGCGTGGATGTAAATGGATGTGTGAGAGGAGGAGACAGCAGCTAGGAAATGCGTGGGATGACAAAATACAATATGCACAAGCTTAAAAGGGGAAAAGGTCTATTTTAGTCAACAAAATCAAAACCCATCAGAGTTAAGAGAGGCCGGGATGAGAGCGCACAGTGGGGGCACAACCATGGGCACAACTCCCTTGAGAATACTAGACAGCGAAAGAAAGACCGGAGAGTGCAGACAGACAAGCCTAGCAGATGGTCAGACAGGCAGTTAAGCAGGCAGGCAAACATTCGGCTCAGGCGGGCCAGACATACATACGGCAAGCATGCACAGCAGAGACGAGAAAGATAAAATAATATTGGAGTAATGAGCCCTCTGATGTCAGAATGCCTCCGGAGAGGGGCGGTTTGTCTGCATTAACGAGTCAGGGGGCCGCTCACAGGAGACAGGATGAATGGACGATCAATGAAAAGGTGGAGGAGCAGAGGAGGGATAGAGCACAAGGACTGAACACATGAAAGAAGGAGAGAGAGACCACCGTGTCTGTGATTAGAAAACACTACTGTCTGATCAATAATGTATTTACTTTAGTTCTCACTCACATGGGGACTCATCAATAGGATCTCACACAGAGGGGGTTGAATTCATAGCCATGGGCCTCGGACCAGCTCTTAATTGAAACGTCTGGTTCAATAGAAAAAAGCATCAAACAGAGACATGGAATTTAAAGGAAGCATGTATTATAAATGAAAGACATGGGAGTTTTTTTTTTTTTTTAATGTTGGAAATTTGAACGCCTTGAGGGATCCACTTTGGACTATCTGACGTGCTTTTTCATGAATACATGTATGATCTGTTCTGGCTATTCAACAATTCCTAGAAATATGCCTCGTGAGGGAGTAAAAAAACAATCATTTTGACGCATCAGTTATAAAATGTAAGGTTGATAGGTTATAAGCCCGACAGGATCTCCCAGAGCAAAACCTTTGATATACTGTCTATGAGCAAAACCCATGATGAGCGTTTGCAGGTTAAAATATAAGACAAGGCTGCCATCTAGTGGTGGCGCGACGCAATAACGCTAATTCACACAGTAAAATATTTCGACAAAATGGAGCCCGGTGCTCGGCCATGACAATGCAGGTCAGAGGGGCTGTTAATGCCGCACAACACAGCGTGAGGGAAGGCAACGCGGCGTCACCTGAAGAGGAAAACTCAGGCATGATTTACGGTTAAATGTACTTTACCACGTGCTATAGTCTCCAAGGAAAACGCCATAATGCAGTCACTTGTAGCAAATCAAATCTTATTTAATCTCTTGTTTTAACATAATTAATAGAGGGCATTGCTCACCATTTGCACTATATAAGACACAACATAGGCTACTCTTGCATGATTTAATGTGTGGCAAAGGGAGGTTTGGGCTTAAGAGAACACAGAACAAACATACATACAGTCACACTGACACTGTCAGTGCTGGGGGACAAATGCACACACATAGAGCTCAGAAAAAAAGCCTATTCACAATGCTTGCTTGATAATACATGCATATCCTCTTGTATGGCATCTACCATGAACGGATTGCATGCAAACCTATGTGTGTAAACTAAATATGGAACTTCCTTTATGATGTTGCTTTATAAATGGCTGATGTTTTGTTTGAGGGTTGAGGTGAATGTGGGTCAAAGCACATGCTTGAGTTCATATAGTTAAATCTGAAGCCTATGGGGAATAAAGATGTGTTGTGGATGGATGTTTTGGGTGTAGGCCTCCAAACGAAAACATGCAGAGCAGCTACAGTATATAACTTCACTCTGTTGTGATGGCTGAAAGACAGAGGCACACAAAGGGAGGAGGCTTCAGCAGAGGCCGGTAGCCGGTATTCAGTTGTTGCGTATGTTCTTTACTTAAATATTTTAGTGATTCACAGCAAGGGTGAATCACTCTGTATAAGAGTGAGGAAGGAGGAAGCAAATGTATTCTCAAGAAGACACACACACACACACACACACACATACACACACACATACACGCCTTACCAAGGAATCTTAAAATAGTGTCCCAAACTGTGGCTGACCTTTTGCTGACCCGACTTCCCTATAGATCCGTACACAACAGAACCACAGGATCAATGGTGGTGGGTTTCAATCCTCAGCTAACAAGCACCCACATACAATAAGTTAAGATAAAAACTAAACGAAGAGGAGCATACAAGTAGGATGAATTGCATCTGTTATGGATCTGTATCCAGTAGCAATGGTCTCATAGGAAATGTTGGCTTTGTCTAGTGTTATTACATTACAGGCATGTTTTGTATGGTCAGAGGTCACGGCAACTGTCTGAATCGTTGAAGGTTCAGATTTTATATCTCCCCATTCTCTTTGCTTTGTAATGAAGTTCCTTGAGAACAAGTTTTCAGGCTATAAAAAATGCCTATACATTTTTTTCACAAGATGAATTGTTTCTGCATTTACTTATAAAATAACTACTAGTGTGCAGCTGTAAACATGAGCTATTACTGCAGTTGACTGTGGTTATAAATGTATGCAAGCAAAGTACTAAAAACCTTTTCAATTATTGACTATAGTCTTGTTTATGTGGAAGCTCGTAACAACTGTTAAAGAAACAAACCGGAGACGGTGATTTTCGAGGAAAATTCCCAGGACTTCTTTTTATTAAGAGAATTTCAGAACATAAGAGAGGGACCAGACACCTGCAAATTGTCAAGAGAAGGTTTCCAATTTCCAATCGTTTTAAAAAAAACAGAAGTGTTTAGAAAAGCCGACATGACAGCGTGGATGGAGCAGGAGCTGTTGTTGTTTTTTGTGTTTTGCTTTTTTTGTACACGCAGGGTCGTCTGGGAGACAGGTTTTTCGGAGGCAATCGCTGTTCCCGGAATGTTTCACATGTTCATCTTCCTCTTTCTTATGGACAAACACACTTCAACACGCTTTTTTTTTTTTTTTTCTTAAAACACAATTTTTCAATGAAAAAAAGAAAAAATTTGAAAGAAAAAACAAAGAGAGACATAAGCATAAAGGGAACTCACTGCACATTTAGAGATCTAAAAAGAAATCACCCACATTTACAATGGCTGAACCGTTATTAAAACATGGATAAAAGGCTGAACTGTAAGGGGATAGGAAGGGTCTAAACCTTGTGGAGGAAGAAGAGGAGAGGAAGGTAGGTAAGGATAGGGGAAGGGGAAGGGAGGAAAAACACAGGAATACACAACTCACAACATAGCCAATCCGGCAAAGGGACGCACTTACTTTCTAACACCACACAAGCCTTCAACAATCATGAAATGCCATTTAAAAAAGATTTTAGTGTGTTCATCTTGCTTAGCTTGCAGACACTTGATATGATGACCACTGCAAATCTGCAAGGCGCTCCATAATCAGCTTTGCTTTTTGTGCTAAAAATCTGTACGGATACTTATAAAATCATTGATAAAAATATTCCTCTGTTAACAATACGCCTTGGAGGGAAAACCGTGTGTGAGAAGAGACTTGGGGGGCTGGCTGGCTGGCATGGGGGGAGGGAGGGGTTGAGGGAGAGGGGACGGTGGGTAGAGGGGGTAAGGGGTAAAGGGGGGAGAAGGAGAAAGCTTTTGGGCAGTGGTGCTACTCGGACTTGGCCTCCTCCTTGGCCTCTTCGGGGGCTGCCTCCACCTGTGGGACAGAGCAGACGGGACAGGGTCAAAACTTTGAACATATTTCAAGCCGATACTGTTTGTTCAGTCTAAAATAAGTCTAGAATCATACAAAACAAACCATGACAACTTTATTTCCTTTCCCTGCGTTCCAAATAACATACTTTTTCTATTTAACTACTTTTGCTGGTTTCCATACTACAAAATGGAATTGGATGTATTAGGGCATCCGGGTTGTTTGTTGGCATACATCATTTGACATGTATGTATTGGGGACATCCTAAATCGTTTTCTGGTATACTTAACCTTGAAGGGAGATTGGAATACATGGGTTTTGTGTTTTTGGGTGCACCCACCTCGTTGGTCTTGGCGTCTCCGTTCTCAGAGTGGTTTTCCTCGTTTGCCTCTGCCTCTGCGTTCTCCTTCGCCTTCTTGGTCTTCTTGTCCTCCTTCTTATCGTTCACAGCCTTTTCTTTCTGCAGGGGGGAACAAAACAGACTGGTTGTGAGTGGGCGTGTACATTTATTTACACACACACACACGTTTGTGTCTTATGTTGGTTAGCGCCTCTCACCTTTGCCGGCTTCTTGGCCTTTGGCTCCGCCTTGGGTCCGGTCGGCCTCTGTGAAGGAAAAAAAGGAATATAGGATCAAAATGCAGCTACATTTGAATACAATTGGACTTTCTTTGCTAATTTATACATGTTCTCGTTATTGTGAGGGTCGTGCTTTTATTTAAACTGTTTCTATTTCTAAAAATCTACTTAAAAATGCATTTTATTGTTTGTTAACTCCTCTGTGTTCATGTTATAGTCTCACATTACCTGCCTGGCCCTGTTTTATATATTATTTTGTTAAACACGTTGTACAACTTGAAGAAAAGTGCTACATAAAGTTGTATTATCATAAATAGAAGACTTTGGGTGAGAAAATACACCTTTTTTAAATGGGGGACAAAGAATTCAACTTTAAAATGTTCCCGTCAAGGAAACCTCTTTTAATTAAGACCTTTACTGAGTGTTTATGACGTTCATAAGATTGACACTAACTGGGTTGATCAAGGAATGTAGATAATATTAAAATACTAAAAGTAATGAGTCTCCGAGCCTCTATTAGGCCATAATTTGGTATTTAGTGTGCCTTATACCAGCACTGCACTTTTTACAGGCAAACCTCTTTCTAAATCTTGTCCTAATGGTAAAATAAGGTGTTCTGTCAACTTTATTAGTACCTATTGTGCTACTTACATATTCTTAACTAATTATAACGCTTAATTCCGTAAAAAACAAGACGTTTTGCAGTTTTGAATCAAAATAAATCAAATTGAGGTATTTTATCAGAGTAAATACTTGTTTTTGTGTCTCTAAGAGCAAAACTATTGCTATATGTAATAAGTAACAAGTGTTTAACTACTTTTAAACACTCCACCATGTTTTACATGTTTATTAACTGATTCAGTTCATGTTAATTAGTTTGTGTGTTGTGCTTATTCTTACCGCTGATAACCGAGCCGATCTCCTGGCGGGCTGAAACAACAAAAAGACTGTTATCACCTTATAAAAACTCTATGGTTATCACAGGGCTTTTATTTTGATAGGGGACTGTATTCAGGACAGACACAGTTGAATTCAATGCAAAAAGTACTTGTTTCCTGATAATGGCCTAACATGGCCCACATACTGATTAAAATGTCATTTTTAATCACTGCTGTGAAGTGTTAGTTGACTTGGGCACTCTTACCTCCTCCCGATCTCCTCCTTCTCCTCCTGCGTTCTGAAAAAACACAAATATAACAAGTTAAAATAGAAAAAAGTCTAAATAGTATTTTTATGGGATTAAACAGTATTTATAACAACAGGAAACAGTTGCTAAATGCTCCAGGTGCATTTTATGAATAATTATAGGCCTGCTGAAAAAACTTTTCAGTTTCATATGAAAACTAAATTTTATGTGAAATACAGCTCATTTTTAAGGATTGTAGGTCTTAAATATAAAGGTGGCACGTGAGCTCAGTGGTAGGCAGTGAGGGCACGGCCATGTGGGCCTATGGTGCCATGTTTTGAGGGCCCATGCCCTGTTCCTCTCTTTTACTCCCCCATCTCTTTCTCCCATTCAATGCATGAAGCTCACATTTGAAAGCTGGCGCGGGAGTCTTTGAGAAGGGGGAGGGACCTGCTAAAAGTGCTCACGCGCCCCCCCAGGCGGCAGAGCCCTGCTATTGCAGCCATTTGGGACTATGAACAAAGAGAGAAAATATATTATTTTAACGAAACACGACGGGGAATGTTTGTTTTTGCGGCCAAAATGCTAAATAAAGTCACTAAGGTATTTTTTGATGCCACTTTAAGCCGGTTTGGAGGCGGATTGACGATAACCTAAGCGTTTGTTCTCGGTAGGTCGGCGACGAAGGTGGACAAGAGCTGCAAAGCATGGCTGCTGCTTGTGCTTTAACTGCATGGAGACCGAGGACTGGACTTCTGACTCCCCAAAGGACAGCGGCGCGAAGGGGAAAAACGCGATTTAAAAGCCGAATTCGAACGGGAAAATATTCATTCTAACACAAAAAAAATTGAGATTATATCTAGCAAATAGGCAAAAATCAACGACGACAAATAACGGATTTTGAATGCGTTATAATTAAGTAATGTCTCAGAGGGATGTGTTCATAATCGTTTGCATTGCATTTATAAGCGGATATCCCCTTCAAACTATTTTTGGTATTTTGAGAATACGTACCTTTCTCTTGGGCATGTTGAGTTCGTGGAGGTTTTCTTACAGATACAACTAAAACTGTTTTTTCTTGGTGGGTTCAGTGCATGTGAAGACGAGTGTCTCCCTTATGCTCGGCAGTGTAGTAAACACAGTGGAACAGAGAGGCGAGTGGTTGAATGGGGGGAGGGGTGCGGCTAAAGGCATGATTGATAGGCGCTCGACCAATCAGGTGGCGCCATTCGGGGCTGCAGAACACTTGGATTTTTTTTTTTTAGGGCCGGTGATGATCTTGGGGTCTGTGTGCGCGGATGGCTTCTTGCAGAGAGAGATGGGAGGAAGCCAGCGAGAGATTGTGGAGATGTTTTAACATTTCGAGGACATATTGCCTCCGTACAAGAAGTGTGTTTAAATACAGTGTAACAAATAGGCCTCGGGCGGCGCAACACAGGCCACAAGCGGAAGGCAACATGTATGCTACAGTGTAAATCCAGCCATCCCCGCTGTTGGCTCTGTCTAGAAAACAAATAAAAATATAACCCGGGCACGCATCTGCAGCGGTCCAGCAAAGGAGACATTTCACCACAAATTCACTTCGTGTTTGAGTCCAATATGGCGCCCACTCTTCTTCAACAATTTTTTTTTGGTCAGTCGGCTTTCCTAAATTCGTTTCAGGGAAGAAGCCTTTGCGTCGCCTGCTCCAGACGCCTGCAGGGGGCCTACAAAGCCCGTCTAATAATGAGGCTGACTGGGCTGCACTAGACAAGTAAAAGGGCGCTTCACTTGGCTCTATACCTACACTGCTTTTTCACAAAAGCGCACAAGAAAACGTGTTCAAAAGCACAGCAGATTAAAAAAGAAATTGATCGACCACCACCCCCTTCAGAATTCACTCATAATACCAACATTTAGGCTACTAGGGCACCTGCAGAGGCGCACATTTTGCGGTGTCAAAGGGAACAATAGGCAACGTCTGGCTTGGCAGACAATGGGGTCGACCGACGCTGAAATATTCAGACAATATAACCCTGTTGTCACTGTCTTGACATCATGATAGGGCCATTGCCTCCCAGCGAGTGCGCGCGCCGCGTACGTGTCTGCTAGTGTGTGCTCTTGCTCTACGGACAGAGGGAGAGAGAGAAAAAGAGAGGGAGGCTAGAAAGGGGCGGGGAGGTTGAGCGAAGAGGAGGAGGAATGCCAAGTTCCATCCAGTGCTGAGAACTGGAGCATTTGTGCAGACAGTCTGCTGCGCTGCCTTCAACAGACACACAGCGTTTACAGCAGCCGGCGAAGTTTGTTGTTGTTGCTGCTTTTGTGTGTGTGCTATTCTTGTGAGTGTGTGTCCTGCAGCTGAGCATTCCACCTGCAAAGTGTCTGCAAGAATCATATAGGCGACCAACCGCTGCCTGTCTACCGGAGCCGTGTCAGTCAGCGTCACGGATTTATCATGGTGATCAAAGTGTACATAGCATCGTCCTCCGGATCCACTTCGGTAAGAGATGCAACCTTTGTATACAGTCTATGGACGCAACTAGCATAGCATATGGCTTTTGCAGCATGTGCGAGTTCAGCTGCAGCATCCAACAATAGCTGTAGAATTCATTTTAACTTTGATTGAACACACTTATTAACTGATGTCCATCTTGCTTTCATCCTCTCAAGTTTGAGTAAGCATGCTGCTGCTCTGCCTTGCCCAATAGCCAACGTAGGACACAGACTACTATTACTACTTGCATACTAGCCTACTAGCTGTAGTGCAGTCTGGCTATGCGAGACTAGCCTACTGTGTGCCACTTTGTCACATATAAGGAGACAGTGAGGAAGTTTGAGGCTGGTAACCATGCTGGTAACTAAGCAGTGTGCACCTCACACCGCTGTGGTTTGACACAGTGTTTCCTGTAGTGACAGTTGCTGAAACCAGGCTGACAAACAGGAAAGGTATGCAGTTAAAAAATCCATAAAATGTCCCAAATATAGTGTGTTCTGTCATCTGATAGCACAGGATAGGGCAGCTCACTGTGTGTGTGTGTGTGTGTGTGTGTGTGTGTGTGTGTGTGTGTGTGTGTGTGTGTGTGTGTGTGTGTGTGTGTGTGTGTGTGTGTGTGTGTGTGTGTGTGTGTGTGTGTGTGTGTGTGTGTGTGTGTGTGTGTGTGTGTGTGTGTGTGTGTGTTTTAGGAGGACAGATCTGACTTGTTCTGAATAAGTACTACAGTCTTTAGTGTGTCCTTCACTGTCCTGCATTCTAGTGGACATTCAGCTTTTGCCAGTTTCTCCCAGAGTAAAGAGAGGAATGATGGTGATGCAATTCCCCAGGGCCCCTTATTAGACCTGCAGCTGCAGCCCAGGAAAACCTAGGCTCTGTTTAGGACTTGTTGGAGGTCTGGATTTGTAGGAATGTAGAACTTTCTACTGCACGTGAATCGATGCTTGAATTTTTATCATCAAATATATATGTTCTTACAGCAACTGCAGGATTGTCAACATAATATGTTATATGACTACTAGCCTTCATTAAAGGTGGAGTCAGCCCTTCTGGAGAGAGCTTTGTTGTCAAACTCACTCAATTATTGTCGAAATCAGTGAATATCTCCTCACAATACGCTATCTGGCTGTGTGTGAGAAAATCTGCTGTTAATACAAAGCCTAGACTTTGTAAATTGGTATGTGAACAAAGGGCAGGCTATGTAAACAAAGGGGGCCCGCCCACCGTAGCTAGCAACATGCCCGTTTAGTGAGCTTAGGCTGGGTATTAACCCCAGATTTTTTTCCCATGCAGCGCTAACACAGTACGGACGGGAAGCGGATCGTGAGGAGATATTCACTGATTTTGTCCAAAAGGGATTTTGATAACAAGCCTTCTCCAGCATTGCTGACTCACTCCACCTTTATATGTTCAATAGTGCAAATTAGAAACACACACACACACACACACACACACACACACACACACACACACACACACACACACACACACACACAGAGTGATCCCTTCTAATTGGGCGGTGCAGAGTGACTTTATTGCCCTTCTAGTATAGATGCGTTTGCAGAAGCTCAGCAGCAGTCTCCCAGGACAGACAGGCTCCTGGAGAAACATACATTAGCTCTCATTGATCCGTCTTCTTTAGTAGAGTCTGCTCAAACAAGTGGACAGGCTTATGTCCTCTTAGACACTGCACAGACTCACTTGTACTCAAATTGTCGCCTCAGTTTCTCAGAGCTATAGAAGTAGAGCCTAAAGAAACATTGTAGCTTACTAAAGAACAGCACATTATGTCTGTTTTATCTTGATCCCCACTGTCGTGTTA
This sequence comes from Ammodytes marinus, assembly GCF_949987685.1. Lineage (NCBI taxonomy): Eukaryota > Metazoa > Chordata > Actinopteri > Uranoscopiformes > Ammodytidae > Ammodytes > Ammodytes marinus. The sequence goes on along the minus strand of NC_137214.1, from coordinate 27,114,677 downwards.
GCTTATTTGGATTGATAATGCCATTTTATCGCAGGTTTTATAGGACTTTCTCCATGTCCGATTTATGTTAGCTTCTATCTCATTGCCATGTCTATCTTTATTGCAAGACCATTTAAAAAAAAATACATTCAGAGCAGCAGAAAGCAGTGACTAAAGTTGTTACTGCCTAAATGACAGAACAGTATATCTGTGTTATCTTGATCCACACAGCTATGGTAGCTAATTGGATAGTTGGATTGAGAATGCTATATCATTTCAGAGTTTATATACAGCTTTCTCCTTGTCTGATTTATGTTAAGAGTCTATCTACATGTATTGCCTATCTTTATTGCAAAACCATTTACACAATAAGACCAGTACAATAGCTGCCAAGAGACACATTGTGGTCCAAACACTCTGCCTCCCAGCTTGCAGTTTGATTGCATCAGTGACTTTACAAAACAATGTGATTGCATTCCACCATCCAGCGGTCTGCTGCTCCGTTAATCACTCCGGTCTAGTTCAAGCATTTGAATGGAGCAACCGGCCAAAATAACAGGCAGACAAGTAGGAGTATTATTTACAAAAACAACATATTAAGCTCTTACGCCACTGAGCCAGACATTTGCAGGTCAACGAGAGAGAGAGAGAGAGGGAAAGAGAGAGAGAGACAGAGAGAGAGAGACAGAGGGGGAGACTGTAAAATTAGCCCGATGGATGTATTACACTCAGCACTTGTCAAAGCTACTACAGTCAGCATTATTCAGACGGATGTGTATTTCCTAAAGTCATGAAGTTCTGTTCCACATTTCTAGCTTTGGTTTCACGCAGAACCTGATCAATAAAACCAGCTTAAAGTCGTGTGTTTTGAGGTTTAACGGATTGAACCCAAACCGCAGTCGATTCAGAAAAGATGTGCAGTGATGAACTAAGGTCAGTTACAGGGAAGTACAGTATGGAAATGACAGATAGAGCTGTGTCAACAGGACTGTTCCTCAACCATTTCCATCTGCAGGATTCTGTGAATAGATTAGTTTTTTCGTGTGTGTGTGTGTGTGTGTGTGTGTGTGTGTGTGTGTGTGTGTGTGTGTGTGTGTGTGTGTGTGTGTGTGTGTGTGTGTGTGTGTGTGTGTGTGTGTGTGTGTGTGTGTGTGTGTGTGTGTGTGTGTGTGTGTGTGTGTGTGTGTGTGTGTGTGTGTGTGTGTGTGTGTGTTTGCATGCCAATTGGTTCTTCCTCTATACAAGTCCATTATTGTAGTCCAGAACAATAGTCTTTGCATAAATGGTCAGCACCCAGGACACAGTTTCAGACAAAATGGCAAAAGGTAAAATGTTGAACACTTTTTAGATGATAAATTGTATGTGTATTGTGCACTATTTCTTATTTCTCAAAAATAAATATTTTGGCAATAAAATGACTCGTTTTGTAGAATAATTATGTTTTTTAAACTGGCAAAACCTTTTTTAAGTTGTAGTTTGAGTAAGAATACAACATGAGTGCCTTATTATTATATAGTTCCATGTAGCAAAACATAACAAACTACAGCCTTACACATTGCTTTTGTGTGGAATCAACACAATCTTTCTGTCATAAAAGAGGGACATAATAAGCTATAAAAGATATATAGGATTTATAATGATACAAATGGGATTATTTGTATTCATTAGATTCCCTGAGCAAAGCACTGATTTCCAGCCCTGACCGCTGACCTGTGTGTAGAGTGTTGGCCCTAACACTGAATGAACGAGAGCTGACATGAGTGAAATCATATATTCCACACAGTAATGAGAAGCAGCAGAGAGTTTGAGTCACCTGAAGAAATGGTGTTGTGACTGTAACTGTGAGTTTCCCAAAGAAAGACTTCTAGTGTTACCGTCAGTGACTTTGTAAAGATGACGCCTCTATTTGAATAACAAATTAGGCGTTTTTTCAGACACACACCACACACACACACACACACACACACACCTACACAAACACACCTGTTGCTGTGTATCTAGACGATGGGGCACAACTTAAAATTCAAAGTACTTCTGTAGAAAGAGCAGATTTTGTTGGTCAGCACCACAGCCTATTTGCTGCATCATTTCCCTTTTAAGAACTACAGCCCCACTATTGTGCTATTTCCTCATTGCCACAATAAACGTAGCAAGAGTCAGTAACAACTTGGCAATACTTCATTAGTGTTTACTGCTCTCCTTCAGATTCACAGCAAGCCTTCTGCTGTATTGTACATTAACGGTCCAGGCTCAAGTGGGACAGCTGCAACAGTTAGTCAGTTAGTATAGAAGGTCTTTTTGGGCCTTTTTTGTTGTTGTTTCAAGCTTTTACGCAGCAGTGAGGGAACCCAGCCAGAGCAGCGGCATAAGGCTCTTTTATAACTACGTTGTAATGCTGCTGACTGAGCTCAGGATTTGGGGTGGAGGCTAGACTACTGTTGCTGCTGAAATTCCAGCCAGCGACTGTTTTTCAGCACAAATCACTCTTGATCTAATCAAAACCTTTATCTGTTACCAACACATGGAACAGGGGTTGACTCATGTTTCCTTCAGTCCACACACACACAGAGTAGATTTGTTTTCTGTATTCAAAATGTTGGACTCCTAAGCTGTTGGAAAGGTCATTTAGGCTTATATCTGTAATCAAGTTTTGACAAAATTAAGTTACAATGTATTTTTTATTTGTAGTCAGGAATTGAATAATCTCTCAGAGTGAATTGAACATTAAATTAAACCGAATCCCGAGTCGACCTAACTGAGTTAATCAGCCTCCACCATATTGATCTGTGTGCGTGTTGTGGATACAGTGCATCCAATCAATGCAGGTCATTGTCTGTGCCAGTAGTGTTCTGCCCTTTTTCAGGCGCTGATCATCAGGTCTGAATCTGATCTCATTGTCCTGGATACCATAGCTCTCACATGATGAGGATGTGGAATATAAGACAAAGAGCTTATGTTGCAGATTCCCTCTCCACATTTGCGAAGTTTGGAGTCAAAATAATGATCCATTCAACAATAGATAAGTTGTCACTGCAACCTATAACCTAGATCTATTCCTTCATACTTTCCAATAGTGAAGACACTGGAAATGAATTGAGGCTCAAATTTCAAATCAACTAGAAAGATACAGAGACAGACCCTAAAGTGTGCTGATGGCCACTCAAATCTTTGCATATCCAAATCCCGTTTTGATCATTTCAGTCTGATTTACTTTGGTGTATATCTTCATTGGTTGTAAATGGACTGTCTCTGGGAATGTGATAACATAAGGTAATTGCCTTTTCAGACTTGCTGATAAAATTGGTATCAGCTAAATGCGAACATCAGCATGCTAACATGCTCATAATGACGGTGCTGAAATGCATATCGTGCGTACATTTAATTGCAATATCTATAACAGTTTTTTTTTTTTTGATATTTCAGTCTGTACCAAAGTGGTGGACTCCATACAGCCATGGTGCTGGCAGGCCTGGTCCACATCTACAGAAAACAAAACACAGCCAACGTCTCTCTTGCTTTTGCATTTAGTTGAACTCAATATCAACATATACAGTATTTGCATACCAAGGCAAGCTCTTAAGGTATTGTGTGTGTGTGAGAGAGAGAGAGAGAGGGCACTGATTATGGAAAGGTCTGTCGGTTCTGCCTGTGGACTGTGTGCAGGCCTGACACTTTGCTTTCTCTCTCTCTCTTATCTTTCTTGCAAGGACGGAAGAGTTAAGGAATTAATCATTCAACGGAACACAAGTGAAGTAGTTCTTTATAACCACACCCAAAGCTAGAAGACAGTCTGATTTCCTGCTTATTAAAATCACCATGAAATCCACTAAGGACACCGGGGAGCAATGCTACGGGCTAAAAGGGGCAACGCTGGGAACTCTCACTGTGCAATTAGAGTTGGGGGCAGATGGCCAGTTTGCTCTAGAAATTAATTTTGCCTGGCAACAGTACAATGCAGGCTTTCTAAAGGGGGGAAGGCCAGAGAGCACTGAAAGAAAGGAGATGAGAGGGAAAAAGTAAACTCTTGTGTTTAAAGGTGGAGTCAGTGATTCTGGAGAATGCTTGAGGACAAAATCACTTTTAGTCAGAATTGTTTCTAAACTGGCATGCAAACAATGGGTATGTAAGCAAAGGGGGCCCACCGTAGCTAGCAACAAAGCCGGTTTACAAAGCCTAGGCTGTGTATTTACTACTGGATTTATTTTCTTCGGGCACACACACAGTACGTACAGGTAGCGGGCCGTGAGAAGATATTTTAGACAACAAGCATTCTCCAGAATTGCTGACCCCACTTTTAACAGATTCAGGTTGAAGTTACGTCACTGTCATTTGGGGTTAGAGCACCAGCTTATTGTGTACTATTCATGTTAATATTACATCAGAAGGATTGTCACTGTTTAGATGAAGTTAGTTAGAGTGAGTTTGAGCTCATGCATTCCACTCAGCTGTTCACTTCCGCGCTGGTTTCAGAGCAGGTGGGGACAGAGCCAGTTTGTAGGACTTTGGCCTCGGGAGTGCAACTGCCATTAAATGATTCAAACTGCACCAGGCTAATGTAGCAGCATTGTCAGCTCCCTCATTTACATGCCACGGTGCCGTTTCTGCAGATGGCTGTTAAACAATCCACCTGTCCCTCGCACGGAGGTGTCTGGATTGTCAGGAAGACAATACATTGATTGTCATCCATAGAGCCTGGTAGTGTTTATGCTATGAATTTGGCTTCGTTTGATTTTAGGTGTGTCAATGTGTGTGGATGCAGCTGAGGCTAGACGTGTGTGCGTGTGTGTTTGTGTGTGTGTGACTCCGTGCTGCAGGCCTTATTTGGCTCTTGTTTGACCAGTTACCTCCTCTCGAGTCCCAGAGGAGCTCTTGTTTCCGTCTGGCCTTGTAGGGCCATCCTCCCTCTTACACACACCCACTGAGACCTCATTGGACCGCACTTTAATACACTAAATCACACACACATCCTCATAGATAGGCAGAGGCAGAAGCAGGAGCAACCCATCCAGATGAGCACATATTTCCATCTATTTGGTATCTTCCTTATTCTATGTGACTGTATTTGGGACGCTTTTGGATGGAAGAGCAAACCTGAAAGTACACATTGAAAGACGTTACATCCCACAGGATGCAACAGTGTCATTTTTTAGACACTTTCATTTCCTGTTGCGTTGTAGAGTTGGTTATTTGCATCTTCTTCAATGGAAATATTGTGGTTTTGCATGGAACAGGATGGTGAAACAGAATGGCCTTTTGTGAGAAAGGGGTGCTGCCTTTCAAACATATTCACATCTGCATGAAAACCAAGATTGTGAGAAGACACAGCAACTGTCATGTGTGGATTGCAAACACAATTGATTCTTCCCTTGCTCAATTTCTCATTTAGCCCTGATTTAAGTTTTGACAATTTGTCAATGAAACATTATAAATGCTTCTGAAATAGTTCCATTTGAAACAAAAAGAGTCAAATTTCTTGGTTGGAGTCCAATCTTGGGAGTTGCCGTCTTCCTCACTATCTGGCATTTGTGGTGCAGATAAAACACAATCCGTTCCTGCTTAGCCATGCCCGAGTTCACTCTCCAGGGTGGTGACTTAGTAACAGAGCAGCCCAATACAAGACAATACAATATATCTGTGTTTCTCACATCAAAGTAAGAGTAAGTCTTTATTGTTGCAGCCGACAATGTCATTGCAAAATAACTCAATTGAGAGCCCTTATCACAAGATACTAGTAAATCATGTTATTTTTATCTTAAGGTAATCATACCGTCAGAATAACATACTGACCCAGGCTAATTCAATAGAGTATGGTACTGCCATAACACAGTAGCATCATATATATCTGTCATAAAGTTGAAGTTAACACATGTTTAAATGACAACTTCCTCTCTGTCACCCGCAGATTAAGAAGCAGCAGCAGGATGTGATGAGCTTCCTAGGAGCCAATAAGATCGAGTTCGAGGAGTGTGACATCGCCGCAGACGAGGACAACAGGAAGTGGATGAGAGAGAATGTTCCAGAGGAGTCCAGGCCGGCGACGGGGAACCCTCTCCCCCCACAGATATTTAACGATTGCAAATATTGTGGGGTAAGGCACACATGCAAACAGATGCTTTAATTGATTTGCACATAATAATGAATAATTGTACAATACTGAAATTGCTCATTATCTGGTCTATTGTGTAAAACAGATGCTAACATTTTAGCCAAGAGTAGAAACTCTGTTGATGATATCTTGTCTACTGCTCCGAAGTGGCCAAAAAAATAAACTATGCTTTGCAACTTTGCTATTTTGGTTCACACCTTCGGCTCTCATCAGTTTTGTTTTCAGTAGAAGCAGTAAAAAAAAAAACTCTGATAAATCCACTATACCCCGCCTAGCTCCAGAGTGTAGACGGGCGGTTAGCAACCAGCTTGTGAACGTAGTTTAGCATTTAGCAGCTGAAAAAGATATATCTTTCAGGAGTTGTTTTCCAAACAAAACATTATATAGGACAAGATCATCAAGCTATATAGTTGCTTCACATCTGCTGAATTTTGTAACAGGGAAAGGGTTTGCTAACGATTAAGATAATGTGTCGACGTTAGCTTATTCTGCTGCCCCCAAGTGGCCAAAAAAGATGGCTGTTTTACATGTTCAGTCATTTAAAATACAGTAAATGTAATATACAGTATAAAGGAGTTAGAATTTCATCCCCAGAAATGTAACCCAGAAGGAACAGCATTTAACGAAAAGGGAAAAGGGAGTTATAAGCCAAGAGTAAGATGAGAAGATCAATAGCAATATTTAACATCTGTGTGGTAAATATGAAACTGGACCAATAAGTACGTTAGCTTTGCTAAGTTAAAAATACTGGAAACAGAGGGAAAACAGCTAGCATGACAGAAATGTGATACTGTAACTCTCAGCAGAAAGTGAACACATGTTGCTCAAGTGTCAAACTATCCCTTTAAACATCACGTGTGGAGACACAATTTAATCAAGCTAATCAAAACCAACTTAAGATGGGTGGGGCTGTAGCATAACTCATATCCTGGCCCAGCTCAGCTGTACTCTACAGGTGCCCTGCCCTGTTTGTAGATGCTAGTTTCCCATTGGAATGACCCGGGGCCTTTAGCCTGGGTGCACATATTTGGCATATGTGCTGGGTTACCAGTGTCTCAAAGAGAAGCCACACATGTAGGATGGGCTGTATTGATATTGAATGACACACAAATAGAGAGGCATTTCCCAGGATACTTACAGCTGCTTGTGTGCGCGCTGGTGTGTGTGTGTGTGTGTGTGTTAGTGCGCTGGTATGTGTGTGTGTGTGTGTGTGTGTGTGTGTGTGTGTGTGTGTGTGTGTGTGTGTGTGTGTGTGTGTGTGTGTGTGTGTGTGTGTGTGTGTGTGTGTGTGTGTGTGTGTGTGTGTGTGTGTGTGTGTGTGTGTGTGTGTGTGTGTGTGTGTGTGTGTGTGTGTGTGTGTGGGAGAGAAAAAAGGAGGGAACACAAAGGAATGAGAAGGAGTGAGGGATCAAGAATGAGAGACTGCAGACCGCTAAACAGCAAACGGGTGAATGCGTTAGCTTGTTTACTCTGGCTTAATACATTCTCAGATACAATAGCCGTCCTATCCGATTGACTAAAGAGGCCGGTCCTTTGACAAATAAAACCACCAAGACAACAACTGCTCCTCACAAAGAGTTATCCGTGCGGCATCTCTGCTCATATTGTCTCCCTCAGGCAATGATCCAAAGCCTGATCCACATTCTGATCCCCTGATCGACCTGCACTTATAGTTCTCTCTGTCTGTGTGTGTGTGTGTGTGTGTGTGTGTGTCTTCGTCTTTTCTCAGAACTACGAGGCCTTCTTCGATGCCAGAGAAGACAACGCCGTGTATGCATTTCTGGGTCTGACTGCTCCCCCGGGTTCGAAAGTAAGCTTATGAACATAAACCACACACACACACACACACACACACACACACACACACACACACACACACACACACACACACACACACACACACACACACACACACACACACACACACACACACACACACACACACACACACACTCATTGATATCTGTCCATTTTCTTTGAACTTTGAAGTGCATTCCTCAATTCCTGCAGCCAAACCATATTTCCCGTAACACCGGCTTATGTGACTAAATATATATTTATCCTCTCAGTGTGATGATTACCATACAGAAAAACACACATCTTACATAATACATCTGTTCATGATCTCCTCACACCCTTCTCCTTCTCCTTCTCCTCTCACTCCGACACACTGGCGCCTCCTCTCTGCCACAATAGGCACTGCATGGAGGTGTGCCAGTTACCATAGAAACACAGGGGTTTCCCTCTGTGCTGTGGTGGCAGGGGATATATAAACCAATATCCTCCATTTTAATATAACACACACTCTCCCTCTCTTTCTCCTCCTTTTTCTCCCCTTTGTCTTATCTCTTGGATCTTGCACTTGATTATGGTGAAGATTGGGGGTGGGACTTCATATACAAGCTTAGGCTTCTTCATGTACTTTTTTCTAGGTCTAGGGCTTGCGTGTGTAATGTTGAATTGGCTTTTGATTACTATTGTATTTTTTGTTATTTTTAAATTGTTCTGTTTTTTTTTAAATATATATTTTTTTCTTTGTTTTGAAATAACGATTTAATTTCATTTAATTTCTTGTATCTCTCCAGGAGGCCGAGGCTCTAAGGAAGAAAGCCCTGCAGTAGCATCTTTTTGCACTTCACACCATCGACCCTGAACCCCCAGACCTGGATCCAGACTAACCTGGAACTGATCCACCAGAAAAAGAAGGAAGAAGAAGAAGAAGAAGAAGAAAAAGCTTAATTATACTCAGTTTATAAATATGTGGACTGTTTGGATTAATTGTTCCCAGTATGTTTTTTTGTATTAATCTGTGTTCAGCTGTGCCTTGTCAGCTGTAGTGAAGGGAGGTACCGAAGCAGAGCATTATGGGTATTTACAAACGGCTCTGCTTGCTCCTATTAACCGCAGCCTGCTAAGCCTATTGGCCTAATAATATGTCAATCAACCATTAGCATGAACCTGTAGCCTCCTGTTTGAGAACACAACCATCACACACAACTCAATATACACACTTTTTATTAATTTTTTTTTTGTTTAATCATCATTTGACCAACGTTAACATTCGATCATCTTGTTTAACTCGACAGGTTTAATTAGTTCTATCAAGTCTTATCCGTTAAATCTTGAAAACATTCAGTCATGACAGTTGTGTCACCGCCAAAACTGCAGCACCTTTTGTGAAAGTTGTCTAGTACAATCCCATTCTCTATGTTTTTGTTTACTTTATATTGTCTTAATGCTGATATAATAGCAAAATCTTTTTCTACGAGATGATGTATGTTTAAAAAAAAAAAAATGGTGACACATGCCAAAATAACAAGTCTGCAACATAGAGGGATGTGAAATTAAGTTTATTTTGTATTTGTTATTGTCGTTGGACCGCTGTTTGGTTTCACATTGTGTTGGCAATCCCTGTCTTACATAAGATATCTTCCCTAAAATATAATAAAAATAAGACTTCAAAATAAAACGCCAACCTGACTCTTAGTCCTCCTTTGTGGTCATGAAATTCCTCTTTCTTAAGATAGGCCTACGTCATTTAACAGAATATGACTGAATCTTTCATTGAACGTGGCCTGACTGTATGATTTGATAAACAGACACAGGAGCCTGTTGAATGGGTGATATCATTGGTTTTGAAATATGAACATCATGAAAGAGAAAGTGGGATATCATTACGAAGAAGTCCCCACTCCTTGAGGTGGTTATATTTTGGTTTTGCAATATTCTACAGACCTTCCCCAGAATTTCCATATTAGCCTTTTTGATATGTCTACTGCACCACATATCAGAGGCAAATATTTGTAGTTATTTTTTTCAAACTTCATTTCATTTTTGTGAAAAATATACAAAAATGTATACATATTAAACAATACAATTGTAATAAAAGATGTACAAATGATCAAAAACGATTGATTTGCAAGACTATTAAACAGGCAACTAAAAAGTTTAGCTTTAACTTTTTAGTTGCTTGTTCAATTGAAAGCAAACAGAGACCTCAAGTGTTATGTTAGTTTGTTCCAAATATGTGGTGCATAAAAACTGAAAGTGGCTTCTCCAGGTTTATTCTTGACTCTGGGGGCCGAAAGTAGATACATAATGTAGCAGCAGATCAGAAATGTATTTTGGCCCTAAACGCATTCAGTGCTTTGAAAACTAACAACAGTATTTTTGAAATCAATTCCTCGACTGACAGGAAGCCAGTGAAAAGTTATAGTGTAATATCTTTATATGTTGTATTGTTACTTTCGCTTCACTAAAGAATCTTAATACTCCTAACCACATTGGTTGAACATATTTTCTGTGTGTTTAAAATATACAGTTCTCTTTTCTCTCTAAAGTGTGATTCTCAGTTCATACTAATAAAGGAAGTAGGCCTATGTGTGGGAGGGTGGATGCGACACATCTCAGTTGCAGAAGTGAAACAGGCCAGTAGAACCTTACCAATACAAACGCATTCACACCGCTGCACATACACTTCAGCACAGACAATAATCAGCAAGTTGGTAAAGACAAAAGTATACAGAGAAGAATAGGACAGTCATTTAGTGCCATGTTGGCTGAAGGTTTTCTCAGAGTGCTGCGTTACAGGGAGGAGAGAAAATTTGCCTCTGCTGCCAAACTAAAGAGATCACAGACACGCTCTCAATGTACGGATCCACTGGACTGTGATGACTCTGATTCAGACTCCACAGACCTACAGACAGATTCAGCTCAAGCAGGTAAACAAGCCTTACGGAATGTTAAAACTTTATCAACCAAACGATCAAAATGTATTTATAAAAGTCACATCACATGTATGATGTAGTGATATCTTTAACTTTCTGTTTTGATTCTCCGCACTAACCTTAACTGTACACGGTCTAGTCCACTCACTTCCCGTTTGCTGAAATGTTATTTCTTTGTCAGAAATACATTTGTCAGGATTTTGTGCTATATTCCAAAAATACGGTGGCCATAAAGTTGTTATTGTATTTAGTGAAATGTCATGTTTTGTGAAATTCCATTGTGATTTTCAAGGCCATCGTACAAACACACCAATCCAACCTTAACATCTAAATATACCAGTTGTGTGCCATATTGCAAATATACGGTGGCCCTTAGGGTAAAATGTCATTGTGTTTTGTGAAATTCCATTGTGTTTTTGTCCTTCAGGTACCATCATGTCTAACCAACCTTTAACATCTAACTAAACCAATTTATGTCCAGGTCCCACCCAGGAAGAACTAGACAGCAACAAATTCCAGGGACTGAGAGTGTTGCCTCATCGTCCCGTAGGCGTCTCAATCCCTGGGTGCGCCCCTGTCCCAAACCTGGACCCTGACTTCACAGTTTGCCTGGACAGTTGCAGCCTCTTGCAGCAGTACCCAGACCTGCAAGTGGCTGACACAGGCCGAATCTCACAGAGAACCACTTTCACCCACCCGCACATTATGGTGTCTGAAGTCTGCCATCATTCGGAAAGGGCAGCCCAACAAGGAGAGCCCATCCCATCCATACCAGACCAGGGCTATCTGGTCATGGGGGCCAGTGTGAACATAAGCCAAGAATTTCCCTGGTCAGGTTTGGAGCCTATGTCTAACTCGGTTTTGAATGGGCTACTAGACAAACAGCTAGAGGAGGTTTACATGCAGCATTTGACCGATAACTTGGCCCGATGTAACTCCAACTTGGGGAACAGCCTCCTGCATGGTTTGGTGCCTCCTCCGCAGCCTAGCAACCAGTCCAACGGGCCTGATTCACTGGAGCCCAGTCTGGTAGAAGGATCCAGAGAAGACAGTGGGAAGAAGATTAGTTACCTCAGCACACAGCACGGAGTTCCATGCTCATCCAACTTCAGCTCCCCTGTACTGAGGATTTCAGAGACTGAGAATGCTCACCTGCAATGAAGTTGAAACGACTAATATGTAGTCCTAGCTCCTAGGCATACAGCTGGGAGCTGGCCTGATCAAACGTAATGCTCAACTATAGTGTCTATTTGGCTGCTGCACTTCTTAACGTGTTCAGAAACCAATTATGATCCAAACACAAAGAAAATGTTGTAATGGTTCCCACGTACCATGTACCTGATAGTAAAAATGTCTATACATTTTCTTTAAAGACTTTTTTCCACAAAAACATTAGTTTATTTATTCTTTATCAATGGATAACTAATATCAACAAATAAAGTGATGCTTTAAACCGCATTGCATGTATATATTTTGTATTGTTTCAACACAAAACATTATTATTGATTAATCAAAAATGGGTGGTCCTTGACTGTGGTTCCCCTTATTCAATTATTCTATTATTATTTTTCTACATTCAGTTTATTGGCTTGATATCACGACATAGTCGTAACACTTGTTGAAGTTTTTAAAGGTCCATTCAATGTTTCTTCCTAGGGTGATGTTGGAATATCTAATTGCATTTCCCTCAATCTCTCACATTCCTTGCTTCTCCTCTGTCTAAGAATCCTTGGAATATTTATGTCCATTGTAATTGTCGGGGATCTGAACGGGTTAAAGGTTTCACATACCCACACATGCAACCGAGACATGAAAACAAGTGCAGTCTAATACATCGATCCATGCCTATTTTTGTTTACCTGTAAACAGTATGTACAAGGTCTTTGTTTACTTGCTTGATGAAACATTCACTGCTCTCATGTGCCACCTGCTGTCTGATTTTAGTACTACACCATCCGACATAGGTTAAAATGTATTCTATTTTAATTACATGTGTGAGGAATTTATTATATTCAAGCAAACTGTGGTCCAGTGTAAGCTAATGCTACACACTGATGTTAACTTGTCAATAGAGATGTTATCATAGTGTAAATGAATCATTCTGGTCTAAAATGAAGTAAAATAAAAGTTATGAAATCAGTATTCAACAGTACATTTTTTGAAATTCTGCTGTTTTTGTTTTGTTTTCTCTGTTACTCGTTAGTGTTTTCTTTGGTTCTATATTCTGTTTTTGGCAAGACAAGGTAATTCAGTTGTTAAATACATTTTCAAAATTCACTATTGCACGCCCATGTATAGTTTTTTAAATAATGTGTCAGTCCTTTAATACTTTTCACAGAAATACTTGAGATATATTAAAGGGGTTTTCTGTATAATTTGTATGATTACTTCCATTTCAGCTAATTGTGGCCATTACGTTTACAAAGCATGGCATTTACGGAGGACTTGAAGTGGATACAAACAGGGACAATGTAACACACAGCATAAGGACATCTGGCTTTTGTTGAGACTGTCAGGGTGTAATTTTGTTTTGTTTTGTTGTTGTCACTTAAAGGGGTTCTGTTATGTAATTTCAGTGGTGAAACATGATGAAAACAAATTGAACTTCCAAAATGAATTAAATGCATCAAATAGGTTGCAACATTATGGTCGCCAGAAAACAAAAATACCCTATTATGCAGACATACCATCTCAATGTTAGACTGGAACCTGACATCACTCTCAGATTAATGTACATGCTTTATAACACAGATAATAGTTCACAAAAATAATCTTATAGTAAAATGATTGAAGTTTTCTTAAGCCGTTAGAGGTTTATTTACCCAAAACAATGTTTTACAAACCCATACCAAGACAGTCACATTTACATTTTAAATTACAAAAATCTGACCAAATTGATGATATGAATGTAATCTTGATGCTCTGATTTCCACATAAGGATGACAGTTCCACATACAGGTTGACTTTTCTGTCAATTACAATTAGAATAGCACAATGTTACGTCTGCCTCAGGGTGTGTTACTAGGCCTTTTTGTCTGGAATTGAGCATGTTCTTCTGAAGTGCACAGGAATTTCTTCCCACGGTCCAAAGACTTGCAAGGCTCAGATTTTGACTGCTTCACTTAATGTGTTTGAAAACTGAAAGACCTGTATCACTGTAACACTGTATACTGTACATGCTGTAAAGTGTATTGTAATCAATCAATTCCTGATAAATATCCATGGCGTGTGCAACCATCACAACCTGGCAGCCTCCATATTTCCACCATTCTGACTCTTCTTTGGCTGGCTATCTAGTCATTAAGGTGAGCACCTGCATATCACACTGAGGTCCAGCATGAACTGACAAATAACAAGCTGAGATTTATGATGCGTTTGCCTGTTTAAGGTTGATTTGTAAGCTATGAAGGACAAATCCTCACAGCTAGGCTTCCTGGGTAATGGGGATAACTGAATGTGCACTCACACACACAGCAAAACATAAGCTAATGATCCCTTTGAAAAAGATAGAAAACAGAGATTTAGTTAGGTTTTTCTCTAATTAACAGATTTGAGTCGACAGATTAAAGCCCCCATCTAGATGATTAGGTTATTTATTTCTATATTTTTCCAGCTAATTTATAACTGCCAATATAAAAATTAAATACAATTATTTTGGCATTAAATGTACTGAATGTACTTTTTACTTTTCAAAATTACTATAATGGTCCTATTAGTAATGTAGGACTTTGAGTGTGTGTGTGTGTCTGTCTGTCTGTCTGTGTGTGTCTGTTGAGCTCTTTACTGCTGGATGGATATCATTGCTAGCTCAGGGATTCCTGTGCACATTAGTGGTTCCATGAACTGTGGCCAGGTCGTGTTGTGGTGTGTGTGTGTGCATGTGTGTGTGTGTGTGTGTGTGTGTGTGTGTGTGTGTGTGTGTTGCTCGCCCTCCCCCCTACCTCCCTAACCCCTGTCCCATTCTCTCCCATGTTGACCCAGCATGGCAGCAGGTTATGGCTCCTCTATGGACTCTCTCTCTGCTGCTCTCTGCCTCCCTGCTTCGGCCTGGATGTTTGGCCCTGACCCCCCCTGCGGAGCTCCCTCAACTCCCAAACCTGCCTCCCTCGCTGGGCTACAACAGCAGCGATGGTGACCCCTCTGTGGATCTTCCCATGGCCCTGAGGGTTTTCAGCGTGGACTACCACCATGTGCAGGCTCCCTTTGAAATTGTGCTGTGGATCATGCTGGCCTCTCTGGCCAAGCTGGGTGAGAGTAACATGTTTTTTCTGCCATTCCATATAAGGTTGACAATATATAAGATACCGTTGGATGTTGTCAGATGTTGTTGGAGGGTAAAAGTTTAACTGAAACTAAAGAGTCAACTGAAACTCTGGGTTTGTTGTGATGCCTTCACTTTTTAGGAACTTTGTTGTTATTGGGCAAGAACAAAGAAAGTGCAATCATGCCGTAGTTAAGTTACTATGGGTAATTAAGTTAGTTACTTCATTCCGCCATCATCACCTGGTTCCCCGCTGCAGCGGCCAAGGACAAGGCCAAGCTGCAGCGGGTGATACGCTCGGCGGAGAGGGTGATTGGCTGCCCCTTGCCCCCCCTTGGGGCCCTGTTTAACAGCAGGGCTCTGGGGAGGGCCAGGAAGATAATGGCTGACCCCGCACACCCAGGCCACGGTCTCTTCGCCCCGCTCCCTTCAGGCAGGAGGTTGCGGTCACTAAAGGCTCTAAAAGCTAGACATTCAAACAGCTTTTTCCCCACGGCCATCCGACTCCTAAATGCAACTGCCCCCCCCCCCTGACCTGTCTCCCCACTCAGTGACCTAATGGTCTGTCGTACCCAATCACTGATCTCTTGGCATTTTGGCACTTCTTTATTTATTATATTATTTATTATTTACTCATTTTGCACTATTATGTTGGTTTGCACTGTCTTGTCCTGTCTTGCACCTGTCCTGTTGCAAACTCCACTGTACCAAAACAAATTCCAAACATGTTTACATGTTTTGGCAAATAAAGACTTCTGATTAGTCAATGGTTACAATGCGTTTCTCAGATTTCTTTATTACATAGTTTACTACATCAAGACACATTGGAATGTATTCATTTACTTTTTGCTCATTTTGTAAAGGAACAGGACCACATGCCACTACCCATGGCTTCATCAATTCAAATCCAAACATTTTAAATATTCCCAAGATATTTTTAGGGAATGTATTGAAATAGTCTGAAATGCGCATGTTATATGATGTGAGCTGCTGATGTAGCTCCACTTGAGGTTAAAGCTTAAAAATTAAAGGGTGGAGTCAGCGATTCTGGATCACTTGTCAAACTCCCTATTTATCTATATCAATACATTTTTCCTCATCGCTGACTCCGCCTTTAACAGCACAGTCGATTGAAATGATCACAGTATATGTGTCTAACCTGCAGGTTTCCACTGGTCAGGTCGGGTCCCTGCTGTGGTCCCAGAGAGCTGTCTTCTCATCATGGTGGGTCTGCTGGTTGGAGGGGTGATCTATGGTGTGCGTCACTCCGCTCCTCCGACCCTCAGCGCAGACGCTTTCTTCCTCTTCCTGCTCCCGCCCATCGTCCTGGACGCCGGCTACTTCCTGCCCGGGAGGCTGTTCTTTGAAAACCTCGGCACCATCCTCTGGTAGGTACTCAAAGTTCTAGTTTAAAAAAAGTTTAAAACATTTTCTAACAAAGATTAAAGCAATATAGTTTTCTGTCGCCCCCATGTGGAATTCTGAGTAATTGCAACAACACTAATGGGGCCTTTACATTAGCCTTCGGTGATCGAGCACATTGTTTTAGCAGTAGTGACGTGAGTAGTTCGAATAAATAACTAAATACATCTTCACCTCATCACTTGATATTGTGGAAAGACTTGAGGCAGTGGTGGATGATGACATTTTTAATAACTAGCTTATTGTCCTTAAAGGCCACCATAGCTTCTGTAAATTCGTCCAAATGGAGGAGTTGGCAAGGGAGCTTTGCAATCTAGAATTTGACCACTAGATGCCGCTAAAACTATGATTTCACATTCTACCTTTAAAGGGAAATGTAAGAGTCACAGTAGGTTATATTGGGGGCTAAACTGGCTTCAAGTGGTCTTAAATATAGGCTATTCTTTGATCTGATCTTAAACACCTTGTCAATGGGTGACATCTCTGTTTCAGGTATGCGGTGCTGGGGACTCTATGGAACGTGCTGGGCATTGGCCTGTCTCTGTACGGAGTGTGTCTGCTGGCCCACAGTTCTCTAGGAGACATCTCTCTGCTCCACTGCCTGCTGTTCGGCTCTCTGATCGCGGCCGTGGACCCCGTGTCCGTGCTCTCTGTCTTCCAGGAGATGCACGTTAACGAACAGCTTCACATCCTGGTGTTTGGAGAGTCACTGCTGAACGACGCAGTGACTGTGGTGAGTTGTAGAGGTGGTCCTGAAGCTATAGTGCGTAACTTCTGTGCCCCCCCCCCCCCCCCCCCCAGGAATTCTGAGAAATTTCAACAACACTGCCGGCGCAGCTATATCAGGTTTTTCTTAGCAGTGGAATAAACCACTGAAAAATTTTGTGGGCGCTTCTTGGACCTCCTGCACCAGTGTCAGGGGGCGACACCAGTTGGTAAACCTAGCCATAATTAGAATTACAGAGAAAGTTTTGTGGAGCTGGCAGGCTTAATCAACTTTGTGACAACTCATTTGGCAATGGCTTGATATTACCAGACATTCGTTTATAAGAAAAAGTTACGTACTATAGCTTAAAAAAAAATGTATTGCCCTACGTATGTGCCTTATATCCCTCTTCCTACCAGGTGCTCTACAAGCTGTTTGAGTCCTTCCTCCGGCTGCCCTCGGTGTCGGCTCTGGATGTGTTGCTGGGGGGCTGCAGGGTGCTGGTGGTGGGTCTGGGAGGGCTGTTTGTGGGTCTCTTCTTTGGGCTGTTGGCGGCTCTCACCTCTCGCTTCACCTCCAGAGCTCAGGTCATCGCCCCGCTCTTTGTCTTCCTCTACTCTTACCTGTCCTACCTGACCTCTGAGATGCTCCACCTCTCTGGCATCATGGCGTGAGTATTGCTGAGTATCAACTCAAACTCAAAGACATCCTTTTGCATATCATTTAGTAGCCTAGTGTGCAGCAACATATTTTCTTCCTAAAGAAACTAATAAGGCATATTCTCTGGCATAGACTGTATACTGTAAGTCTCTGGGCATTACTGTAACCGCCCTACTCTGCCGTTGAATGGCTAGTACTGGTTAAGGCATGATGTTGATTGGTTAGTGTCAGGCTATGAAGTTTAGGAGAGGCCAAAAGAGGCAGAGAAACTGGCGGTCAAGCTTTTGTCAACCTTCAAATAAAGTGAAGTGAGTAAATGCAATAAGGAATAGTTTGCTCAAATGCAGAATTATGCATTTGCCTAACTCAAAAATAGATAACCATACCTGTGGCAAACGTTAATTTCATAATGATCGTTACTCCCTGAAGATTATCAACAGTGCATATTTTTTATAGCGGCCCTCCTAGTGGCATAACATTTTTTGGGAGGGGGCATAAATGAGGAGTATACCAACTTCTTCAGAGACCACTACACCACTGGTTTATCTGTTTGCTTATGGCTTATATTTGCGTTATTCATACCACCTTTGGCAGCATTGTGACGTGTGCTGTGACCATGAAGCAGTATGTGGAGGCCAATGTGTCTGAGCGCAGCAACACCAGCATCCAGTACTTCCTGAAGATGTGGAGCAGCGTCAGTGAAACGCTCATCTTCATCTTCCTGGGCGTGTCCACCATACAGGACGTCCACATGTGGAGCTGGCCCTTTGTCTGCTCCACACTGCTGCTCTGCCTCGTCTGGAGGGCCTCGGGTGGGTTCAACAATCGTACCTGCACTTAACACAAAACTACAAATGTACAAATAATACTTGATAAAGGTGGAGTCAGCGATTCTGGCGAATAGTTTTTGACAAAATCGCTTTTGTCAAAATCAGTAATATTTCCGCATGATCTGCTATCTGTCTATACTGTGTGTGCGCTGAAAAAAAATCCAGTGTTAATACACAGCCTAGGCTCTGTAAACGGATATGTAAACAAAGGATATATAAAACAAAGGGGGCCAACCTAGGAACATGCTTGGGCTGTGTATTAACACTGTTTTTTTCAGCTTACAGCACACACACAGTACATACAGGCATTCTCCAGAATCACTGACTCGTTAAACAGTTGTCATACAGACCAGTGAACACATTTCCGGCCCTCTGCAGGTGTCCTGCTGCTGACTGCTGTGGTGAACAAGCTCCGTAGAAACAGGGTGACCTTCAGAGATCAGTTCATCATCGCCTACGGAGGCCTGAGAGGGGCAATCTGCTTCTCCCTCGTCTTCCTCATCGACGACTTCCCAAAGAAGAGACTCTTCATCACAACCACCATCGTGGTCATCCTCTTCACTGTCTTTGTTCAGGTTTGGAAAACACTGTTAAAATGAAAACGGTTTTGAAAACTCAAATTTTCAAGTCAATTATATTGAAAACTGGACCTGAACTTTGTCCTGACATATTTGAGTTTTGATGCCAACTCAAACACATAGGTTTTAAGGAAAACTGCCTTCATTTGATCAAACTTATTTGAATCTTAATTAAGATTTTTTGTTTGACCTCAAAACTCAAAAATTGACTTATTTTTCCAACATTTTACAGTGAATAATGTAAACTCAGTCTTTTTTTCATGTAGTACTTTTTAGTTTTAGTTTCAATATTTGTTGAGATTTGGTTTGCCTGGTTACCTAGGGGATGACCATTAAGCCTCTGGTAGATCTGCTGGATGTGAAGAGGAAGAAGAGAGCGCTGCCAACTGTCAGTGAGGAAATCCACAGCAGGGTGAGACATGACACACAGTGAGGTGCTGGAATATGCAATATGGTCTTTGAGGAATACAGTATATACAGTCATTAGTATGCTCTATTATTCCATGATTAATTAGTCAATTTATTTATTGAGTGATAGGAAAAGAATATGAATGTCTCTTCAATGCATCTTTCAATCAGGTGCAACATATAGCCTACTTTTTATAGTAATTAAGACATAGTGAGGTTTGTTAATGCAAAATGTTTCATTGATATGACTTTATTAAAGTATAATACGGTTTTAACTAAACAACATCATTTTTAACACTTATCTTATTTAAAAGTTTTAGTCTGTGTAATTTACCAAAATAAGAAGCATTCATTTGGTGTTAATATGCGTTGTAAAGTGCCACGTTTTGTATCTTCAAATGTTCTTTCTTCAAATACATTTCTTGCTGTTTTGGTTCATCACACATCGTCTAAATGCAAAACTGTAGTAGAAGTTGGTCTTTCATCTTGCTGTGGTATTGATACCCATCTGTGTGAACGAAGATCTCTTCTGCTCTTCTGACCTTCTTCCTTTCATCTGAGAAAATGAACATAATAGTGGTAATTCAGATAAGAGTCCTGTCTGTTTCCTTAATAGATATCTAGCATGGACACTCACTTTGAAACTAAAAGGACATTACACACATCCAGAAAAACAAAGAAAATGTACAGCTGTGGAAAAAATTAAGAGACCACTGCAAATGTTCAGTGTCTCTTGTTTTACTATAGGCATATGTTTGAATAGAATGAACATTTTGGTTTTATAATGCAAACATCTGACAACATTTCTATTTAGAAGTTATGTAGAGAGGAAGATTTAAGAAAAATCCAGACTGGTATCTTAATTTTTTCCGGAGCTGTATATAAAGAATCTAGGTGCAAAACAAATCTATGAATCATAAACTAACATCTTGTCTCCTCTCAGCTGATTGATCACCTGCTGGCAGGAATAGAGGACGTGGTCGGCTACTGGGGACAGCACTACTGGAAAGACAAGTTCGTTTTTAATGATTTAACTTCATCGTTTTCTGTAATGAGATTTTGGATGCACATACAGATTATGACCAGAAGGTGGCAGCAAATACCACATGTAAAAGTCTCTGATCATTTTTAGGACTTTTTATTATATTGTTGTATTATACATGGCCACAGTAATGTATTAAGTTTAGTTTTTCGATCACATAGATATACAACATAACATACATAGTACAACAAATTATTAAAAATACATTGTGATTGTGTGTGTTGAGGTTTAAGCAGTTCAATAAGAAGTATCTTCGTCGGGTCCTGATACGTGAGGAGCACCAGGCTCGCTCCTCCATCCTCAGAGTCTATCAGGAGCTGGAGAGACGGGAGCAGAGGGGAGACGACCAGGCGCCAACACCAATGTGAGGAGAAGTGTTTTTTTTTTTTTTTTAACTTTATGTCAGGGTCTTTTGTTGAAGGTCTCAGGCATCTCCAGGACCAAATCATGTATCATTAGCATCATCGCTATTTGTGCCAATTCAAATCCCAAGAAATGTATGTTTCTTATTATTGGACCCTGATTCAACACAACAATTTTTTCAGAATTCTTTAGGACAATATTTTCACCTGTTTGAAGTCAAAAAAAAAAAAATGGCCATAATCAAAATTGTCTATTTTCAGGCTCCTTACAATAAAACCCCAAGTATGCCACTGAAAACTAATTTAATATGTCCGTATTCACAACAAACATTTTTGGTATGAGAATATTAACGCCTGTCTTTCAGAGTGGACCCTCGCTCCAACAGTCGCCCTCTCTTACCAGAGGAGATGGACAGCATCCGGCGCATTCTCTCCAGAAACCTTCAGAGCTTCAACAACAAGGTACATTCACAGAGTTGCTATGTGCACGCAGCTTGTGTTTTAATTAAGGACTCAGTAAATATGGACTTAATTTGAGCAAACTATTCACTTTTAATATTTGGGTTCATGCATGTGTTTTCACTGCAGCAGACACCGGCCTACAGCAGGCACACCCTGCATGGGGACGCTGCACTGAACAGAGCAAGGAAGCCTCTTCACAGACACCAGAGTCTGGGAGAGAGATGCTCCTATAACACAACCACACAGGTGATTTATACAGCAGATATAAAGTGAACTTTTCAAAGTCGTACAATCTTATTAAAACATATCTGAAAACTCATCAGACAATTAGAAAACACGACATTTTATCCTCTTCTAAGTCTTCGAAGCAATTGACTTACTTTTAAGCACTCTTTTAGATGTAGTATGTTTTACTCTACGTTCTTCCATTGTTCCAGGGGGAGGATCCAGAGTTCAATGGCACACGCAGAGTGAGAGCAGGACTCAGCAGGTCGCACACAGGTAAAACTAACGACAATCCATGACATCTGAATATACAAAAATACTAATATTAAACTAATTAAGCAGTCGGGTATACACTTCATAAACAAGTGTACATATTTTTAAACTGATGTAAACTATTGTAAGGTGACATTGCTGTGGGAAAGGGGTGACAATATAGAAACACTATATTTACCAAATTTTTGTTTCAAGAAATCAATATATAATTCTAGTCCCCCCCCCACCCACCCTCCTCTGCTGTCACTCAAGCTTTCAGTCTTCACTAAACCACCCGCTAATAACATTACGACCTATCATAAAAATGTCGCTTCCCTCTTTCCACCTCGTGACCTTTGACCCAGACCACTAAGGACCCACTACTCTGACTGAGTGTGTGTCTCTTCTCTCTGTAGTTTGCTCCATGAGTCCTTCCATGAGGCCTTTCCTTCAGGACTCATCAGACTCCTCTCTCCCAGCACCCTTAGCTCAGACAGTGGATCCAACACCCTTAGGTGCCAGCAGTGAGGACCAGAGCACCCCACACCACCAAGAACCAGCGGAAAGAGCTCCCAAGAAACAGCTCAGCTTTGTACTGGAGAACGAGAAGCAGCAATGAAAAGAGAGACTGAGAAAAAAAGACGTAAAGAGAGAGAGAGGGGGAAAGAAATTAATTAAGTGTGTTCAATCATTTCAAAATGGCCCCATAAAGTGATAAGTACCTTATATTTATTTAGCCTTAGAGGTGTGGGTTTCAGAGACTTTGCGGTTGATCAAATGTTTTTTTTGCAATTTCGTGGACATCTTCTAATTAAAACTGTTCAAATGAAAATGATTCCCCATCTGGTTTTGAGTGTTTTTGAAGCCGCATTAAAAATATTCCCTTTCGCTCCGTGTTTCACCTCTTGAACGCCATTGGTTGGGAAGTCTACAGGGTCATTTGCGTCTAATTTGTTTTCAAAGTGACGCTCCAAGTGTAATACCTACTGTAGAAAAATACCTTGTAGTCATAAATGCTGATAGTCGCTGTCCACCATAATAAACACACACACACACACACACACACACACACACACACACACACACACACACACACGCACACACGCACACACACGCACTCACACGCACTCACACACAAACACACACACACACACACACGCACACACACACACACACACACACACACACACACACACACACACACACACACACACACACACACACACACACACACACACACAAACCAATCCTGCCTCTCCTTGTTTTCCTTTATAAATGCACAGCACACACCCATCGACGGTAATTTGACGAGGACAGGCTTACTGCTTCCTAAAATAACTCTGGCCCCCCTCCCTCCCTCCTGTCTGTCTGACCTCCTCAGTTACTGAAGCTCCTCTGCCCCACTGCTCCCAGAATGCCAGGGAGTGGTAGGGGGGAACCAGACTGTTTTGGTTGGGACAGGGGCTGGGCAGAGGGCTGCAGAGTGGACACCAGTGAGGAGCCGGTGGACTATAACAGCTAAGGAGAAAGACCCAATAGGTTTTAGGCTTCAGGAGTTATGAGGGTGGGAGCAGCAACCTTGGCTGGGGGGATTTTTGGGGTTTTAGGGACCCTGTGTCTGTTCCTAGCCTTTGGTACAGACTACTGGCTGCTGGCTAGTGACAACTGTGGACCGTATACATGGCCGACACAGACAACACTGACTGATGCCAATGGGACAGAGGTAAGACAGATACATGTGTGCACAGAATCGTCAATATGCCCTCACACAGTGAATTAACCGGTGACCTCCAACTAAAAAAGATTATGTAATTATACTATCGATGAATAATACTCACAGCAGAACACTATTTTGATCACATATGAACCACAAAAATACCAGTGTGGAACCTGATCCGATGATGTGTAGACAGTGGTTTGCACGCTATGCCACTATAGGATATTTAAAGAGACACCAAAAGAGTTTGGCATTTTTATAAAGTTGGGGGACTCGAAGAAAAAAAAAATTGAAAAGAGAATGGATCAAATAAATAAAGCAGATGTAAAGACATCCTGACTCTTAGTTTTAGTGACTTTCACTATGGATATAACTCCAGAAACACTGGCTCCTACATATCCCAAAATGCAGCCAAAAGCTTGAGGTTGAATTCTAATTTTGCTTACATGCTTGCAAGGAAAATGCTAACATGCTGATGTTTAAGGTGTACTGTTTACCTTGTACAACACCTTAGTGTTAGCATGCTGACAGTTGAGATACCAACGTATAAATCTTGACTAAAGTGGTGGACCTGGTCGACTAGCTACTGGTAACTCACAAACTACCTTAAAAAAAAAGTCTCCTGAGTTCACCCTACAGACATCATCATTGTTATTTTCTCAGACTTGACAAAGCTCCTCCATATCCACCATACAACTGATTCCACAGAGAGTGTAGTAAGCTCTTATATACAGTCTGGTAGTAGGCCTACTCCACAGGTCAACTGATGTTCATGTGTTAACTCGGAAAGCTGCCCCTTTAATTTCCTGGTTTGATCTTCCAGGCCACATTGGTGAGAACGTTCCAAAAAAGGCAACGTAAGGGATATATTTTTAAAATGCTAATCCCCCCGGTGAACTTCTCCCCAAAATCACAGCACAACAAAGTCTTTCATTTCCAATAGAAGCGGATGGTTAACGTTGCTGCAAGTTATTCAGCACCATCAATCATATTTTTTGACAAGCAAATGGAGAGTATCCCTCATGCGTGTTTCATAAGTTCTCCCTTTGGAAACCTCACAGAGGAGCAGGCCATAATCAGAACCACGTTTGATGCCGTGGCAACCCTGACGCACTGAGTCAGAGTGACGACAAAGCTGACAGAACTTAGGGTTCATCCATCCTCAGGCATTTCACTGTCCATCTCTCTCTCTCTCTGTCTGTCTGTTATTCAAGGGAACTTTCACCACTACTTAAAGGAGCATTGTGTAGAATTAATTTGCATTTTTCAGGTCAGACTTGGTAGCAATGGAATATAATATCCAGTAGTATGTTTTTCTTTTGTCTTTTATATCTACACACTGTTGTTAAATGCATGATTGCAAGATAAACATTCAAATGTGTTTATTAAGTTCAACTTTTTAAGTTGCAAATGTGTAATGAGTTGTGTTGACATAATTATGTTGGTAGTTATCTCAACTTGATGTAAGAAAAACTAAAAAGTTTTCGTATATCAATTTAAAAAATTCGATTCATATTTCTTAACCTCAAGTTCAGGAATTCAAGTCCCTTCCCCAAGTCAGTCCATATTTATTTTCTCTCATTTAGATCCAGTCTGTGGACGTTGTGACGGCTTCTCCTCCATCCTCTCTCACTCTGCACCACGAGGGCTTCTTCTGGCGATGTGTGTTTCAGGTGGAGCCCGAAGCTCACGCAGTCCTAGCCACTCTCTTCAGTATGTATACAGGGCCTTTCTGAGGGCAGCAAAAAGTTTTTCTTGGGGTTTGTCCAATGTGGTTTTGTGTCTCAAGCTCAGCAATGTGCTCTGCTTGACGTGAGAGAAAGAGCAGGGAAGAAAAATATGTATAATTTGGATATTTGACAGAAAATATAGAGGAGAGAAAAATGTTTTTCAGTTTTTGTCTTCACGGTAAAAATGAAAAAGTCGTAAAACTCAATTCAAAACCGAAAGTGATAGAAAAGTGCCTTCAGTTTGCGGCTCAAACAACATAAGAAAAACATAAGACTCACATTTAATCACACAAACAGTTCAATACAACAGTAAAAGCATGTACTTAAAGAAAAGGTTCATTCAGAGGTAGTGTCTCAACTCAAACGGTCTGCACAACATTTTTGAGTTTTGAGGCCAACTATAAGGAAAACTGCATTCAGCCAACTGATTATCTTTTGTTCAGATTATGATCATTTATCATCCACATGTAATGATACATCAAGTTTTGAGTTCAGCTCGGAATTCAAAAAAGTGAAAGTTGTGCCTACTTGATATTTTTTGTTCAGAAAGTTTTTCAAATAGTTTTAACAATGTTTGAGTCAACATTTGGACAGTTGGCTCAAATGTAAGCAGTATGTAGCCTAACCTCAAACTGAAGACAACTTTTTGTTTTACTTGTTTCTGAATGTATGTCCCCTTTACCTTTTACATACAGTAATTGTGTATGACTCAGTACGTTCTTTTGAGCCTTATTTATTAGATTTTCTTCTTTTTATTTTTCATGTAGCAAACCAACCAGAATCCAAGGTGTGTATGCATGGTTACCTCTTCCCTCTGCCTGTTGCACTCGGACAGGTGCCTCATCCAAGTTATGACGCTACAGCAGGTAACACAGTCTCTCACTCACTCACTCACTCACTCACTCACTCACTCACTCACTCACTCACTCACTCACTCACTCACTCACTCACTCACTGACTCACTCACTCACTCACTCACTCACTGACTCACTCACTCACTCACTCACTCACTCACTCACTCACTCACTCACTCACTCACTCACTCACTCACTCACTCACTCACTCACTCACTCACTCACATATCTACAGACAGGTGACAAAGAAGAAGAAAAAATCTAATTGATAATTAGAAAGTGAAATCATAAGGAAAGCATCAATGTATCCATACACGGCCTGAGGGTTTTTACAGTAGGAATAACAGCTTGAATTCCCAAATCACCAACAGTATTCAGTAGTCATGAGAAGCTGAAAGGTCGTGGGTTCATCTGAAGGAGCAAATAAATCATTGGGAAAGGGAATAAGGGCAAAGATAGGGTTTACATTCATACTTCATTAGCATTTCTATGGAGAAATACTGAGGTCATCATGGGTCTCCAGCATACTGCCAGGAATACAAATTTGGTAAGGAAATGTATTATTATTATTTTATTCATGCATTCATCTGTATGTAGTCAAATTAGTCTACAAATACTGAAACCTGCCAAGCAATATCAGATAGACATTAACTCTTACTCTTGGCAAAAAAGTTACTTCTTGAAAATGTCCCCCAGGTTGCCAAAATTCCCACATTTTCATTAACAGTTTCAGCGTCCAAATATTTACTACATCCCTTATGTAAAAAGTGAACTGCTCTGCTCATGGTTAATGGTTGCCTGGTTCGTATATATCTTGCAGTGTTGAGAGGTTTCTGGACCGTGCTGATAATCCTGGGTCTGGTGGCGGCTCTCTGCGGAAGCTTCCTCTTGGTGTGCGGCATCCCTTTCTTCAGCCACAAACTCTACAAGCTGAGTGGTGCTTTCCTCATCGCTGCCGGTAAAAATATACAGTCAGTGTTGTCATGTGTTGACTGTTGATATGACCGTGTTATTAAAATAGAAGCCACACAGTGAAGTCTGCAGCCAGGGGAAAAGTTGAATGTACACACACGCACAAAGAAAAAAAGAAAAACAGTTGCAACCGCCGCTGTCAGCTGTTCATACCTGTCACATGACAAACACAGAGCAGCAGATGTCCCCACTGCAGACAGTGCGGTCTCTATAACAACACTGCGACTGTGGTAACAGTTGAGATGCATTCCTCTGGAGTTACACACTGGAAATATTCAAAATATTACCAAGTATATTGGTCCAATTTGTTGTCAAAATATCTCATGGCACTTTTAGGACACAACCAGCTAACAAGCAACACTTTATAGTGAGTTATAGGAACTTGTAAGGAAAGCCATTTGAGCATTTATTTGAAATCCTTGATATCAGAAATGCTCAAACCGCACACATGAAATGAAGAGAATTACATGGACAAGTCTGGGGAAGAGTACTGCTTTTGACTGCTGATTTCAAGATCTCTTCTATTTTGAAAGTCATAAAGGTAGAGTCAGCGATTCAGGAGAATGCTTGCTGTCAACATCACTTTTTGTCGAAATCAGTGAATATCTCTTCAATATCTGCTACCTGTCCATACTGTGTGTGCACTGAAAACAATCTAGTGTTAATACACAGCCTAGGCTCTGTAAACTGCCATGTGCTAACTATGGTTGGCTCCCTTTGTTAACATACCGGTTTACAGAACCTAGGCTATTTAATAACACTAGATTTATTTCAGCCGCACTCAGTACGTTGATCGTGATTAGATATTCACTGATTTTGACAAACACATTTTCACATTTTCCCTGACTCTACTTGGGTTGAGTACTTAGTCCACCTCTGCCTAATACGCTTTATGTCTCTCCCCCAGCCTGCCTGTTCCTGTTCCAGCTGCTTCTCTATGTGTTGTGGATGGAGGCAGTGGAGGTTGAGCGCTACGTCCTCCAGGAGAGGGGGGAGACCTGCCCTGACGCCCAGGTTTCAGTGCTGTACGGTCTGTCCTTCATGGTGGCTGCTGCCGGCGTGCCTCTGGAGCTCATAGCAGGCTTGATCTTCATGCTAGTGGGCCGCGCGCTGGGGGCCAGCAAGTGAGAACGCCATCTTTGCCTACAGAAGAAGAAAGCACTGACATTTTGTTTTTATCATGCCATGCACTGGGACTCAGCAGCACACACTTGTGGGATTGTAAAAACTGCCCGGAAAAAAAGACATGATCAATATCAAAGCACAAGCCATTAGATTTTAATGTAGCTTACTACTTGCTTTGTTATTTTTTTTTTATAATAGAGTAATCATACCACAATAATCCAGTGCTACAGTTTATGGGATTGACCTGGTGTATATGGATATTGGTTTTAAAGGAGCAATACAAGACAATACTTATTTTTTTCTAAACAATCGTGTAATAATATAAATACTTCTTCCACTCAGTTGCCTTCTTCTGTCATTCTGCTGATTGCTGTTGTCATTATTGTGATGAGTCCACGGAGCGTAAGGTGAGATATATATGGGTGAACCAGCTGTGTCCTACTGTCCTGAGTTGGCATGTGATCAAAGTGGGCTAGCTAGTAGGAATGGATATATGGGGTTGGGGAGGAGGGCGGTAGAGAGAGAATTGATGCTTATGGGGGGCACACAGGGGCTTTTAGAAATGAACAGCTGTTTGTGGGTTTGGTTTGTGTACAGCAGTCCAGCCACCTGCCTCCCTCACCCCAATCACATTTCACTCACTCATCAAAATCGAATCGGAATTGGATTTGAAAATCGTTTTATTTTGAACTAGAAAACAAAACAATTTTTTTTTTATGTATTATCAATTTAATTACCCACTAATTACACATTCATCCTAATCATATTGTCCAGTTATTTTCTGATTTTCATATTGGTATATTATCATGTACAATATACAATACACATAATACACTTTATACATAAAATGAACAATATTTGATCGTATACACTCAAGATATAATCATTATGATTTCTCTCTCTTTTGCCTCATACTGTTACATTTATTTACAGAAGCCTGAAATTCAGAACACACACACACACACAAACACACACACACACACACACACACACACACACACACACACACACACACACACACACACACACACACACACACACACACACACACACACACACACACACACACACACACACACACACACACACACACACACACACACAAATGCTCCATTCTATCCATATGGGAAACACAGGCTTGTGATGCTATCAGAAGAGCCACGATATTGGATCATCCTCATCTTTTCTTTATTGGTCTGAATGGGCAGCGTGTGGAGACAAGCGGTTGGATTCTCAATCGCACAAAGCTGCTTTCATCTGAAGAGCAGGAGTGGTGGAGTGTGTGGGAAGGGAATATTTGCTTCAAAGACATTTTGCTGATCAAACACATAAAACATACTCGTTCAGTGTCAGTCACACACACACACACACACACACACACACACACACACACACACACACACACACACACACACACACACACACACACACACACACACACACACACACTGTGAGCAAACTGTCCAAAACGCACAAGAGTTAAATATTGAAGTATGCTGTATTTCTTATGCACATACCCTGCTGATCCTAGATCTGAGCATCTGACTGATGTTGGACAGTCTACTTCAGAGTGTTAAACATTAATATAACACCAGAACCATCAAATGTAATAGGTCAACTGTCACTGTGTTGTCAGAGATGGAAACATGGCCTCTAATTTTGGTACATAGCTGTCTTTAACAGAATTGTTATTGTTAATGTAATATATTCATTTATCTAAGTATGTGATTAGTGTTTGGTTAAACGTGGCACGTGTAGTATGAGATCCAAAGAATATGTTGTGTCATTTCTCCTCAACAGCATGATTGGTGCTTTGCTTAGTGTATAGGACACAAGTAAAAGTTGATTAAAATTTTAACCAACTTAACCAAATAAGGGTCTTCTGCAGTTGAGACCCTGAAAAAAGAGTTTGAACATAAGTTGAGGAGTAACGCCATGAAATATTTTAATCAGTAGTGGAAGTTCAACAGTGAAAAAAGTGTGAAAAAGTGTGAGCAATGCTGGTTGTTACCACCATTTAGCGCAACACACACTGGCTGTATCAGTGGCAGACACTCCTTTTAGCTCACAAGCCTGTATAATAGTCTGGGATATTATGCACTGCATGGCAAATGGTTGCGGATGCTTCTCATTGCAAAGTTGAGAGAAGCAGCTGTGCACTGGCTCTTTAATGCAAGTTTATTGGCACAAACAACAACGGCTTGACATGGCTGAGGAGTTACAGCTGCATGAGGTCATCACAGTCAAAAGGGTTGGACCACAGAGGAGCTTAAGGGTGGCCATGTCAAGATTCTGTCCAAGGAAAACTACGTCAACAACTAGATTTCTGTAAAAAAAAAAAAAATATGAAAGTCACGACCCCCTGACTTTTCCACCCCTGAGCCAATATTTCCGCTAGTGAATAAAAGGAAAAAAATCTAAAAACTAATTGGCTAAATTCCATGATATTTTTTGACCCTCAATTTTTGTGGTGTGAGAAGATAACATGATTAAAGCATCAGGGTCGTCTATGTCTGCAGTGCATGAGCATGATGGTCTTGATATTCCAATAACAATGTTTTAAAAGGAAATTTTATTAATATATATATATATATATATATATATATATATATATATATATATATATATATATATATATATATGGTTTGGGTTGTATTCTAATTTTCAACACAATGAGTAAGGAAGTGTTTCTGATCAATATCTGACACCAAAAAGAAGGTCACATCCAAGACCCATGTTTCACTGAGTTATCTGTTGGGTCAAACCCACAACCAAATAACATAGAAGATGGTTTCATTTTGAATGACTTGTTCTAGCGTTTCATCCATGCAAATTGTGCGTTTTCAAACATTCATTATCTAAAACATTGGTAACTGACCCACTAGACACTGCCAGCAAAAACATTGTTCTTTCAAAGGTTTTTTTTTATTAAATCACAGAGTAGCAAAGCAACTGCAGTACAATGGATTAATACATTTTTTCCCCTTTTTTTCCCCCCCGAACATACCCCACCCATATCCCACCCTCACACCCAATTACAAACAATCCTGCATTAAGAAATTAGTACACAAAATAATACATAATGTTAAAAATAGCAGAAACGAAACAGAAACACACACTTCAAGAAACAAAAACAAACAACCAATATGAAACAAAAAACACAAAGAAATAAAATTTAACAAAAACATTGTTTATTCAATCACTGGTCATTTTGAGATTTTTAGATGTTTTGCGTCTTTTTTTTAATGTTGCATTCAATATCTGCTATGTGAAAACTTTGGACTCTACTATGCTGTAAACATTAAGTAACATTTTTATCTCTGGCTTGATCCAACGTCTAGATTTCTGATTGAAAAGAAATGCCAATAAATGCATAATTAGTTAGATTGCAAACAAATAATTGTTTTATGTTAGTAATCAACTGGCAACGTTTCATGATGCTATATCTATAAGTTAAAAATGTTACCCTATCACTTCAGTCTCGCTTCAATTCATGTCTGTGGTTGAATTACCACCTTTAGCCAGCAGAGGGCTCTCCAGCTCTCCCCTTTAAAATGAGCATCTCCTATGCATGGATGGACAGAACGGAGAAACATATAAGGGAGCGGTGGAAAGTGAAGAGAAGGAAAGGAAGCAATTACTGAGCCGAGTATTGAGCTAGAAGCCGGGCTTGTTCCGCGGCCGTAGCTCGTCCTAATCACAGCTAATTAACTCTTATGTCTCCTCCCCTGTCATCCACAACAATGGAACACACACTATCACTTCATTTAAAGGAAGAAATAATCTTGCACTTGGAAGTGTCAGCAATTATATGCCGTTCTAATATTATGCATATGGCGTCACGTGAATAAAGACATGACACGATAATAAAGTAATAAATGGTTTTGCAAATTAACCCCAACAGACTCACGGAACCCAACGAGCATACGTCTTGTTGATTAGGGGTAATGAGTCTGTGTGTGTGTGTGTGTGTGTGTGTGTGTGTGTGTGTGTGTGTGTATGTGTGTGTGTGTGTGTGTGTGTATGTGTGTGTGATGCATATATATTTATGTTAGACACGGCCAGCGTGATTTTCATTGATAATTGTGCACTATTTGCCCAAGGTCCCATTTGTATATGCAGGCCCGCCCACACAAATGGATGGGTCCCTGAAAAGGTCCAGTCAGTGGGCCTCTTTTACTTACTCCTACATAAACCATACATGGATTTGGAGAGAGACTCACTGTCAAATTCACAGAAAAATTACAAAGACACTTTGCATGAAATACTAACATAAAAACACCATTCAATCAACAATGCAATTTTTTAGATTTTAGCTTTTCAAGATGAAGTAGGAAATGTTTGACTAAAGTGAAAATAAAAAATGTTGGTCAAAATAAATTTTAATTAGGAAGGTTCTTGATTTCCAAAAACTATATTGGCTGCGCCCTAGAAAGCTTTCCCTCTTTCTCCCCCTTTTATTATGGGCAGCCCTGTGTATATGTGTCAGACAGCAAACAGCAGGATAGGCTCACACTAGGTAGGTAGGGGAATATTAACCCTCATGTAGACCCCTCACCCTTTAGTCCATGGAAACACCTGGACCAAATACTGGTGGGCTGTAATCCAGTCAAAAAGAGGGGAGTGAGAGAGCTCTTTGCTCCCTTTTCTCTAACCCCTAACTCTGCTAGTGAGCCGATTACCTGCTCTGTGTGTGTGTGAGCCCCCTTGCTTTTAGGCCTTAAGCGTGGCCCGTTTTGTGTGCTCATGCGTAGGGGCCATGCGTAGGGGCCAGACGGACACAGTCTCCCCCCTAGATAAGGGTTTTTTCCTCCTGTCAAAATTGACCGATTATAAGAGCTGATATGAGAGAATATAATAGCAAAGCCTTATGGCAACACTCTTGCTTTTTTTGTTTCTTTTGTGCACCCCTAAATCCCCAGTAACAGCCCCACTCCCCCCACCACCACCACCAGTACTAACACACACACACACACACACACACACACACACACACACACACACACACACACACACACACACACACACACACACACAGCTAATCTGTATTGTGGGATATACGTATAGTTGAGGTAGAGAGGGAGCAGGTGGAAGGATAAAGAACAGTTGCTGTGGGTGTTCTTTTTTCTATCTTTGTCCCTCCCCACGAACACTCCCCCCCCCCCACACACACACAGAAACACACAACACACACACACACACACACACACACACACACACACACACACACACACACACACACACTCACAGACAAGTATACACTCTGTTCGTGCAGACAGATTATGTCTCAGACTGTCAGCGCTCCTGCGTTCAATTAACCCCACAAAGACAGGATCACTTACACACACATCTGATGATGATGATGGCAGGAGGGAAACAGTAAAGACGTGTGTGTGTGAGAGAGAGTGTAAATGTCTGTTATCTACACAGACAGTGTCTAATACATATTGATACATGATACTGTATAATAGGCAACTTATTAGTGTCTTACACTTACATTCTTGTGTATCTCCATCTCATTTAAACTTATGAATAGAATGTGTTTTTCAATATTACAGCACATTCAAGTTGTTGTTTTTGGCTGCAAATTTAAAGTATAATACATTTTTTTACAAATTGAAAGTGGAATGTGCTTTTGCGTTTAGCCTTGATAGATTGAATACTGGACCGTTACAGTAAAAGGTAGCAGCTTGTCTCTGCATTTGGCAGGGAAATTCAATAGACTGGTAAGTTGAGGTTCAAAGCAAAGGGCTAAAAAGCACCGGCCAGATGAATTCATTGGCACTCAACACCCCGAGAGGAAGGGCTGCTATTTGAAAACTTGTTCAGAGTCAGAATAATAGAAGACAGCATATGGTTTCCATTCTATCTTGGTGGACTGTACTTTTAAGCATAATGTCTGCTTTTTATGCCGTATCCTACTCCACATTTATATTGAGTAAAGTGGCCTCTTTTCCAATGGCGGGATCGGGGGACAATTTTTGTAACTTTCTAAAGCACTCGACTTGACAAACGTACATTGCAATTGATGTGCATAGGTGTGAATGTAAGGCACACTTTGGACTTTGAACTCAAGTGATCTTTTTATTTTTTTTGTGTTTTAAAAAAATACATATTTCCATCAACTTATTTGTGCACAAACAAACACAAAAACATCAGTGTATTTGGGTTTCCAAAAATCTCCCTATTAGTACGATTTAGATTGAGATTGAGAAAGAAAAACATGCAAAAGAGGGACAGAGTTATTGGTGAGATACTGTATGTATAAGAGGACTTACATTTTTACACTGAACAATTCAACAAACGCAAAACTTTTTGCTCCAATTGTTCATGAGCTGAAATCAAAGATCTAAAACCTTTTCTACGAATACACATTTCTTTCAAATTGTTTCAAATCTGACTACGTATTGCACAGGTGTTCTTAGGCTGATCGCAATAAAAGGCCACTCTAAAATGTGCAGTTTTAACACACAGGTTTTGGAGGAGTGTGCAACTGGCATGCTATACCGACCCTATTGCTACATTTACCAAGACCGAGTGCATTTCATTTGTGACAATTTAATGTCTTAGAATTGACAGTTGCCAAACCTGGCACGGTGCAAACGTTATGTAAAACTAGCCACTAAGTTGAGGAAAGCCTCCATGGACTAAAATGTCCCCACACAACAACGCAGTGTTTGTGTGTGTTGGGGTTCAGGGGTCGGCCTGCTGTGACTGAGCCCGTAGATTAACTGACAAACTCTCCAGTAAATACAGAAGTGTGAATGATACAACACACATACACACTAATCCCCTTCTGTTGCTGCTGCCGCCTTCATTCACCTGCTGACCTGTAGGGGGATGTTAACCTGTTTTTCCCCAGTTTGTGTTTTAGCCAACAGTACAATGCCAGAAGACAACATTTAAGGCCCATCAGCATAGATCTAGGATTAAGCGATTTAAGAATGCCTGAGACTAACCTTAATATATTTTGGAAGTTTATATCTCCGGTTTTGGGTAACTGGTTGGGGGGTCAGAATAAATGTTGGCCATCCTGAGTATGTTTTCATGGTAGGCTGATTCATATAGTTTCTGAAGCGTTATTGGGCCCTCTCAGAAAAGCTTTTATTTGGGGTTCCACATTTCACGTGTCCTGCATTGCCGTAAAGTGTATCAAGAAATTATTCATCAATGATATGATGAAGTAAACTGAACTGAAAAAAATGTAGTTTGCCTACTATAAAGATACTGTACAATACATTTGAACAACAAATACATTCATACAATAATGTGAAAACAACAAAGACAAAGCTTAATATAGAGACAGGCAGGACAGACAAACAAGAGGAGACACTGCTTTGGGCCATTGTCTGAACCATCTCCTTTCTTGTTCTCCACTGTACATCTTTATTTGCCTTAAACATCCTCCCTGCCCACACACACACACACACACACACACACACACACACACACACACACACACACACACACCTCTCATTTCTGCTAGAGGAGAGGAAGGGGAGACAGAGGAGACAGAGCAGAGGAGGGGGTTGCGATTCGTTTCAGGGTTCCAGCCCACTTGATTGGCAGCTGGCAGCATATGGAGACTGCGAGGAAGGTTTGCCCACGCTCACTTCTGAGGAAACAAATATTTGCCTGAAGGAGAGAGAGAGAGGGTGAGAGACAGAGAGAGAGAGAGAGGGTGAGAGAGAGAGGGTGCCAGAGAAAAAAATATTAATTAGTTTGCAGACGCGCAGAGAGATAAAAGTCGGCAAGACGTATCCATCAAAAGGCTGCAGAGTTTGCCGCAAAATGGAAATTTTCCCCAAATTGACGGAGCCGGTATATAGCCATAGGCTGCGGGCAGAGCTGAGGGTAAGAACACATGCGCGTGTGGGGGGAAAGCACTGAGGTGGTGCACAACACAAGAGCCCCTACGTGAAGCATACATTAACATCTGTGCATACGTTAACATATTCTGAGTGGAATTAACATTAAGCCATGCATCTTCCACACTTGAAATCATTTCTTAGGCCCCTCCAATTATTTCTTAATTATCGTCTTCACGTCGAAAACATAGCTGTAAGGAGAGGGAATCAAACACATAGATAGCACCTAAGGTAAACATACAGATGCCACTCAAGAGGTGCCAAAATGTGTGAGGATTATTTTAGATTATATTATTAAAATATTATATATTAGCTAGGAGTCAAACGTAACATATCCACACAGACTGTCTCTAATGCGAAGTATACTCTTGAGTTGGCCCTCGGCTCCCAAATCTCACTGACACAATCTTTTATTTATTTACTTATATTGCTGCTCTTCTAAAGTTCAACTAACTATTCAAACAGTCAAGGTTTTTGGGAAATACAGTAGCCTATCTACTTTCCCAGGAGCAAAAATTTAGAAATCTCTTACACTGGAGTAAGGAAGGGTTAGCCAGGTTAGCATGGGAGCTAGTCTTGCTCTCTTTTGAAGTAAATAAAAAAGTTTAGCAATTGCTCAAAAGCTCACTAAATAGTAAACGTACACAAAACCCTCAATGCAAGGTCATAAGGTTTCATTTAGAGTCGTTCCTGTTAAGGTGCCTAAACCAAAGACCATTCAGAAGACTGTCTGTAAACCCGTACTACTGCAAGAGATGCACGTAATCACCTGGCGGGAAACTGTTGTTCAACCAGAAATGTATCACGAAAAACCCTGCCTAGAATCACAACACCATATTGTCGTTGCTTATTCATTTGCGGAAACCAAATTCACTAATCAGAAGTGATTTACTTCCCCCCCCCCTCCTACTCCGAAAAACAAAAACCACATGAAAGAGACTCTCCTTGCTTTGATACCACGGCGATCAGACACTGACCATGGGATTATGCGGCGCTGATAAGGTAATTAACAGACTATGATAGTGTAATTAAGCAACATCAGAGAAGAGTTGGAGTGAAGTGCTAGTGTGGGCGCACATCAAAAGCCCGTGGCACTGCTTTAAAGGCGGATTGGCTGAGCAGAACATTTGGTTTTTGCACGGTTCCTTCCACTATAGCTAAAAGGTATTGACAAGGGAGCCGGGAGAAAGCTTGTTATCCCGTTGAGAATTAGCTGACACCGCCAAATGACAATATTGTGATGTGATTTGGAATAATATACTTTTTTTTTCGGGACCCATTCAGTTGCATATAATGGATGGAGATCATATCGAATGAGCGTATAGGCAGTAACTGATAGCTTCCATTGTTAGAGAGCCAAATGGTGTCTCTCTCTCTCTCTCTTCTCTCTCTCTCTATCAATGCACACAGTCTCAACAGATTCCCACTGAATAAACGCCACTGGCTTAAATTCACTTAGGTGTTTCTTTGCTGTATTGAGAAGCCGCCTTTTGTGGAGGCTGGTCGTCAGGCCTTGTGGAGCGCGCTTCACACACACACACACACACACACACACACACACCCTCCCTCTGTGTGCACTGAACCAGCACAAATTCGGTTTTATTTTATTTGTTTGTTTATTTACTGTTATCTCTTTTCCATTTCAGAAGCTTCCTATCAGAGACCTGCAAACCTCAGAAGCCGAGTGGCAGGGGAGTGGCGGGTTTACATTTGTGTGTGTATGTGTGTGTGTGTGTGTGTGTGTGTAGGCGCAGGAGACTGTGTGTGTGTGTGTGTGTGTGTGTGTGTTTGTCTGTGTCTGTATGTGTGTCTGAGTGTGTGAGTGAGTGTGTGTGTGTGTGTGTGTGTCTGTTTCTGGGGGATTGGTATAAAATTAAAATACAAATAGAAAGGAAACATTGGAATCATCACTTTTTGTTATCGCCAGCGCCACGGTTTTTTAACTCCCTCTGTTAGCAAACTCCTCCGGGCTGATGAAACAGAAAGCGCTGAAATGTGCTCACTGCATGACTCAGAGAATATATCTTCTAAGTAATATTACAGTTTTTTCCGATTGCTAAAGCACAGTGGGCACAACTGAAACCACAAGTGCAAAACTCTTAACACAGTGTTCATCACTAAAACCCATCAGTGCAATTCAGTTAATTTTGCCTCCAAAAGTCACTCACAGCAACAAAACTCTTCATACATGTCTCAAAACAAGCTCACCGGTGCAAAACACTGGCAACATGTTACAATGAAAAACACACATTGACACACACAACACACAGACTTAAAAAACACTAACAACAAGCAGCAAAACATAAAAGATGAACTTTTGATATTTAAAATCTTTGAGGTATAAATGATCTGAGTGATTTCAAATAAAGCACTTTCATTAGAAAATACTGTAAGAGTAACATATTTCCATTTGACCATACCATATTGTTTAGGTAAAACAATAGTAAATGAAAACAGAGCAATTTGATTCAGTATCTCATGGCCTGAGTGAGTCTAACCTGACTTGCTACACAGTAGCTCCATAACTAGGACATTTGGACTGGACAACAGGCAATATTTTACTACTTGCTAGTCAGAGGATGGCATTGCATGTGATGTGGATAAGGCAATGTGCTTTTTTAAGCTTTTCTATTTTTATTTTCATGTGTCTAGATAAACTTTACAGTAGGCTAGCATATCAATATTTCAAAAAGTCTGTTTAAAAAAGATATAAAATATAGATAAGATATAAAAAGATATTTTTAAATTCAAAAACCTTACAAAGTTCTAAAAACATCTGTGTTTTGCATAAAGCACATCCATGTATTGTTGCTGCTTTGAAAGAGTAATTCAAATGGTGCATGTGTGTATCATATTGATGCTAAAAACTGTTTTGAAAAGGGAGTGTAAGGTTTGGTTTCAAGAGTTTCCTTTTGTGCAATACATACGAAAAACAAAAAACCAAAATGTAATAGAGTATAATCTCTCATACAGAGTGGGTGAGAACTGTTACGTTCCTCCCTATCTTCAGCATTGAGCCTCACATTTTACAGTGATAAACATCATATCTTACATGTATTTTCTTTTTTCTCTGTATGGAGGTATGTTTAGGGCAGCAAACCAGTCTGTGATTCAGTGGGAAAAAAAAAATTGTAATATTTTATTTTCAAGTTTTGTGCTTTTAGCTGAAATTCAATAAGCAATTTATTTTACATATTAGTAATATTCTTGGTAATATTCTTCCACAATTTCAATAAGGTAAATTTAGAATCCAATATTTTGTTTTGAATGTGTTCCTAAGAGTTTTGAAAACAGTGTCTTAGCAATTGAACATTTTGCCAGAAATACACAGTGTTTTGCAGGTTGTTCATTATGAATGGTAGAAGAGCTCTTGAGTTTTGGTCAATGAGGTTTCTGTATGCATTTTGTGTGAAATGAATGAAAAATGAAACACAGTTTGGAACACATGGACTTCTGTAGTGCACACTGTGTTAAGAGTTTTGCACATGAGGTTTTAGTTGTGCCCATTGTGCTTTAGCAATCGGAAAAAAACTGTAGTATGAACACTTGGCAAGACTGCAATGGATGTGAAAGTCATTCCAGGCATTAGATGAGAAGAAAAAAACACATTATTGCATCTAATAATAAAGCGAGTTACATTCACGGATTTGTTAAATTTTTGTTTAATTCTGAGACACAAGTCTGTTTAGTTTCCAGGGATAACATTTGATAACACATTTAACTAACATGAGAAACTGATCCGCCTTGATTCCCTAGGAGTTACATACATATTGGATTACTATAGGCTTTTTTCTCTGTAACATTAACCATACTTTAGTTGCCCTTGGTATATATTTCAGAAAGGGGGATTCATTTTAAATTTTTTTGGATTGGACATAAAAAAAAATATTTTCATTGTATGTATTCAAAGGTTTGACTTATGTCCAATATCAACGCTCTTGTCTGGTGATAGTGTTGCCAGATGTTCTGTATATATACAGACCTCTTGGAAGTCTTCCCATGGGAGTATATTTATTTAAATATTCAAATGAATAAAAGATGTTCTACTGTATTGCATTTAAACTAAATGTTACAATCACTTGGAACACTAGGACAGAAGACCATTTACAATCATGTCACCTGAAGGAGTTCTTCCTTGACTATACTTCCATGTTTCAGACAGACTGAGGTCAAATCCTGATTCTCATCTTCGGCACTACCTCTGTCCCTGCGTTCCAAATCGCCTACTCTTTCTTTTTTTATTCCAGATACTACATCTGACCATAAAAATCATCTATTTAGGATGCAGTAGGCATACACTTGGGACATATTTTTACTTATTTATGTCATCATAACATTGCGCCATGATCTTGCCTCTTGATTTTATATCCCTCGCATCCCTGTTATGTTTTCATATGGAGGCTCAGTTGATGTGACGTCACTTCAGGTGCACACTGGATTGTGGGTCAGAAACGCCCAAATAGGATTGCTGTTTTTTTTTACAGTAAAAATCTCGGCCCGTTTTAGTAGACATCCAGGTATTTCTAACCATACTGAATTTGGCCACAAAAATACTGACATCCTAAATCTTTCCTTTATACCATACTAAATAGTAGATAGTATGGGTATTGGAATGCAGCCAGTGTCAAGGGGTAGGGGGTTGAAATCTCGGCTCGACATAAAGCAACCTTTTTTAATTTGTTTGCAAAACTTAAACTGCATAACGAGTAACCATAAATGACAAAAATATGGTTATAGCAATTTTTACATCTTTATTATATGTGTGGCTAAAATAAAGCAAAAAACATCTAGCTTGGCAGAAAGGAAAGTGTTCAATGGAGGAATTTCTGTGGGATGTGTGGGGGGCGGAAGTCACTCCGAGTGGTTAGCACAACAGCTCGGACCTCCTGCACTCTTTCATCTACTGTAGCTTTTTTCAACATCACTCCATCCCCTACACCCATTCCACTCTGGAACTGGCAACTGCTCTCCTAAACAAATCCTCAAACAAAACACACAAACACACACACACACACACACACACACACACACACACACACACACACACACACACACACACACACACACACACACACACACACACACACACACACACACACACACACACACACACACTCACACACACTCACAGACATGTAAACCAGCAAAGAGCTGCGGGGCAGTTCTGTTCTGTGACCTCTCCAGACTTTGACCTGTGTGGGTGAAACAGTCAAAGTCCTCGTGGACCCAGATGTCCTCAGTGAATGTGCAAAAGATTGCACATTCACTCTTTTATTTTATTTTTTCTTAACTTTCTTTTTCTCCTCTCCTCTTCCTCGCAGCCCCACTGGAGACTCAGTGATAACCAGTGTGGACGGGCGGAGGAAGGGAGCGGAGGAAAGGGGGGGATGAGGGGTGGTGGGGTGCGATGTCCCGACTCAGGGATATTTAATCCTCTCTGTGAGGGGCGAGCGTCTCTCTCCCAATGTTTGGCTTTTGGGAGATCAAAGAGGCCGTTCAGATCCTGGAGAGATCGCTCGCACTCTCCTCCTGAGTGGACCAGAGGAGACTCTCTCTCTCTCTCTCTCTCTCTCTTACACACACACATGCACACAAACACGCACGCACACACACACACGCACACACACACTTTTAAGTACTTGGGCTGCCTGGCGAGGAAGGCGGCGGAGGCGGTGGTGGTAATGAGGCAGTGATTGATGGGACTTTATGCTTCTTTACTGCACTGTCCTAAACCAGCAGAATATGAGCACACTCCAGATAAAAATCTAATCTGTGTGCAGAGGAACAGAATGGCTGCTTATGAAAGAAAAGTCCCACAGTTGGTTTCTATAAACAATAACATGTGATTTCCTGAACTTTTCCTTCATGTTACACTAGTTTAAAAGTGAACTTCTTCTTGCTTTAAGAATCCCTCCCACTGTGACTCATATACTGCTTCCTCTGCCTTTTATTGACGTGACATACCAAACAAACACACCATGGATACTGTGGGCTTCAGAACATGACCCTTACGCTAATGTGGATATAAAAAGCATCCCACACTAAGTCGGTAAATCATCTAAAATAAACTGATCATTTTGATAAAATCATGAGAGGTTCTGATCTGGAGCAACCCAGTAGTGCATACAATAAGGCCAGTCCTTCTGGCAGTGTCGTTTTCTGAGGGCGCTGGTATTCTGTCACATGGTTTCAGATGTCTTATAATTCTTTCTGGTGCACTGCATTCTTAAAAAAATGCCATGGTAGATAGGCATTGTAGAGTGATGTATGTACTGTACTCACAACAACATTTTGCATACATATCCTGCTCTCTCTCTCTTTGGTCTCCTCCCAATGCAAATACTCATTGTCCAATAAATGCAAACACTCCCCCCAAAAGATTGTTAGGAGAAATATACAGACGCAAACAGGCAAGGTTTTTAAAATAAGCACCTAAATCAATGTACATTATGGACCTTTTATTTATACTAGTATGAAAGAAGACATGTTATGGAAGCAAAATAGACAAACATTTTAAAATTGCTTGAGAGAACTATGTTTTTGCCTGCCATGTCTCGCCTTGAAGGCCCACAGATCTCTGTGTGAAGCTGTCGGGTGGATGTGGGTGATATTTTGGCACGATATCACATGGACAGGGAGCCACCGGTGATGGATATACACTAGACTTCTTTCAACCTTGGCAAAGAAAATAAAGCAGCTAAGGAGGTAAGGCTCAGGAGAATTGAGAGGAAATAGTTCTTGGTGTTTGTACATCGGTTCCTCAGGATGTAAGTGATAAGAGAATATACTGAAAATATCTCAAGCATAATATTCAGGTCTTTTTCAGGTGGTGGTGATTCTGGCCCAGGTGTTATAATTACAGGAAAAGCATTCTTTCTAGCAGCACTGGTGTGAGGAAATGTGTTAGGAAGCCCAATGAAACAGTCCTTTTAAGAAAATAAGGCATGAAGGTAATGTAAAATGACTCAGCTATTTCAGAAGCTAACATTACAAATCACTTGATCTACATTTTATTTTTAATTTGTTTTACTTAAAACGTTCGTAGACATACATATGCAGT
This sequence comes from Ammodytes marinus, assembly GCF_949987685.1. Lineage (NCBI taxonomy): Eukaryota > Metazoa > Chordata > Actinopteri > Uranoscopiformes > Ammodytidae > Ammodytes > Ammodytes marinus. The sequence continues at coordinate 27,071,331 of NC_137214.1, read as the reverse complement.
TAGTACCCTTTTTCCCCCAAGCTAACCAGTCATATCACTGTTCAAATGCACCATGCTATATGCAACAGTAAGTGAACGCATCACAATGTTTACTGTTGATTCAGTATAGTCAGCTATTTTTGAAGATTTGGTAGTTAAAGAATACTTTGTACATGCGCTTACACTTTTTTGTAGCTTACCTTACATAAAAATAAAAATATACATACACAGACAGACATACACACACACACACACACACACACACACACACACACACACACACACACACACACACACACACACACACACACACACACACACACACACACATAAAACACACATACACATTCCCAGATAGTAATTAAATGTTCAGTTCAGCGCCGACCATGTATCTATGCCTGACTTACACACCACTCTTATCAGTGTAATACAAAAACAGTCACATAAGCCGACGATACTGCTTATCTAGCTAATTATTAAAGCCAATTACTTATTATACAGAGCAGCTTAAGAGCAGGAAGAGGGTGGAAAAATGTGTAACAAGCAAGCAGAAGATCTTCAGCACGGACTATAATCACACACTAAACATGGCAGAGTAGGTGATTTTATTATAGATGAAGAATTTGGGGAGTTCAAAGTTATCCATGTGTGTGTGTTTGTGTGTGTGTGTGTGTGTGTGTGTGTGTATGTGTGTGTGTGTGTGTCTGTGTGTGTGTGTGTGTGTGTGTGTGTGTGTGTTTTGGCGTGCAAACAAATTAGGCAACATCACAGAACGTTAAGACATACAGCCCTCTAGTGGTTTATTATATGTACAGTTTTTAGCGATCAGTAAAATATTTCCTTCATTAAGACTGAGTGGAGAAAAACCTTATAATATAATATAATAAATCATTTTCTGTGGCATCTGCTTCAATGGCAAAGTTGTACAGTTCTCTTTTCACCAAAATACAGAGACTGTCCTCGCAAGCAAAATGGCCGTGTCAGTTGTTTCCAGAAAATGCCGTTTGTACTCCATCAGCCATAAGAAATGTGGGTCTGCGTCGATCAGGTGAAAAAGAGGGCGTTAGTTGATGTTGAAAGGCTCTACCAAACTTCTGCATCATTTCCCGTTTTCCTACCGACAGTCCAGATTTGCTCCCAGACCGTTACCACATAGTAACTGTGACCCCGAAAGCCTGACTAAATAAAACAAAGTAGTAATTTAATCCCAAACCATGATCTTTTCCTAACCTTTACCAAACCACTTGTGTGCCTCAATCTTACCAAAACGTTGTCATAGTGGTACGTACAACATCTGAAAAACAATGTCGGCCTGTAAAATGGTGGTTCTATGTGTCGTTCTAAAAGGAAATTCAAAATGACATAATTTGGAGGACTTGTTAGCCTACACACCTCAACTTGTGTGCGTTGTCTTACAAGAACAGCTAAGATAATGTCTGTTATACTGCTAGTTATACTGCAACATTTGCTCAATCACATCAACTTTGGGTAAGTTTTGTAGGATGACTGTGTGTGCTCTCAAACATACGTACGTCTTTGTGTGTGTGTGTGTGTGTGTGTGTGTGTGTGTGTGTGTGTGTGTGTGTGTGTGTTCCTGGACTATTACCATTCCAGCTGAACAGAAGCGGAGGTCAGCGAGCTCTGCTAAGGGGGTTAATACAATCACCATTACTGCTTCCTGCTGAGGAGGAGGAGGATGAGAGAGCCGGCGAGGGCAGACAGAGAAAGGGGCAAAACTCTGACATGACAGTGACAAATTGCCTTGTATTTATTCAAATTGTGTAAGGTGATCTTTGGCGTGTTGTAATGTGTGTGTTTCAGTGTTTGACCCTCGCTGATGAGCCAACGCTAACGAGCTCACGCAAGAGGAAAAGGGAAAAGGTGAGACGTAGACAATGAGGTAAGAGGACGCTCCACTGGCTAGAACAATATTCAAATGGGTTAAGCAGATGTCCATCAAGGCAGGTAATAACAAGGTCCGTATTGATTACTTTTTTTAAAAAATAGTAAGTTCCTATACGACTAGAAAAACATAATTTTTTACCTTTTAATTCGATAACACAGATTAGATATTCATTTCAAAGATATTTGATACGAGTGTTGTAGTCGAGACCACCTAAACCGAGACCAAGTCATCACCAGTGGACACAGTTCTCTTCGTTCTGCACTGATTATTGACATGGACTCCTGCAGGGATCCGGGAAGTGGATGCGCACACACGCACACACACATAAGCAGGCATGCACGCACGCACGCATGCACGCATACGCACACACACACACACACACACACGCACACACGCACACACACACACACACACACACACACGCGCACACACACACACACACACACACACACACACACATAGCCAGGCCTTGCGGGATGAGTCATGGATAGCGGAGGTCTGTGCAAAGCTCTAGAGTTAAGAAAAGAGGAGGAAGCTTCTCAGGAAGAATCCCAGGATATTGGTTCATTTCTAGTGAAAACTGTTGCTTGTCAGTTTGCACTCTCCTTGAAGGCAAACTAATATAATGATGAATAGACGGATACATTGATTGGTGTATCTATGAACTACACACTATTAACATAGAGCCTATCAGTCCGTTCTCAAGTGACTTGTTATTTACTACATTGCCCTTGATTCAGATTCAAGGGCCTTAGCATCAGCTCCTGCCAATTTGTCAACCGTCAGAAACAGAATATCTGAAAACAATCCCACTCCCTTGATGACGTGATTGGCCACGTGTGCCTCGTCAACATTTTCAACCTCTCTCTCTCTCTCTTTCTCTCTCTCTCTCTTTCTCTCATAGGTGAATTTCTTGTTGAAGAGAATGTCTGGAAGCTTATAGTTATTTTCTAATTGTACAATCATCATTAATATTTTCTTATGTCTCATTTGTTTTATGTATTTGTGTTCCCCTAAAGCACTTTTGAATTGCCTCGTGTCTGAATTGTGCTATATAAAAAAAACGCCTTGTCTTTGCCTTTCTTCAGGAACAACTATTTAGGCTTATCAGTTAGTTCCTCACTCGTTCCCCGGTAACTACTTCAAGCATTTCTGTACCTTATTCATAGTATTTTTTTCTCCGTCAGTATGACAGAATATTTCCTCCTTTTCACCCTGACGTCCTTCCCATCTCTCTCTCTCTCCTTAAAGCCTTATCAGTGCTTCAGGGACAAACTGACATTCACACAGGACGCTAACAACGACACCACAAGATTCTAGGCTCTCCCCTCTCTCTCTCTCTATATCTGTGTCTCCCTCTCTCATTTTAGATACTTTTTCTCTTGTTCTCTCTTCCTGGGCAATTAGACAGAGGGAGAGAAGTCCCAGTTGGCCCGCGGTCATAATCAAACATCTTTTTCTTGTCCATTTAACACTGGGATTAATTTCCTACAAGGTTAATTAAAGAGGCCCATCAGACAGAACTGATTATTGCAAAAGGTTACTGTAGCACTGCAAGCTCTCTGTTAGCTAGCCTGCAAGCGTGTGTACACACACAAGCAGGATGAGTGTACACACACTCTCAGGCACTTAAACACACACTCACACACATACACACACTGTGTCACAAGCACACGCACACACACAAACATACAAACGCACGCATACACACTCACACACACACACACAACCACACAGTCACAGGCACACACACGGACACACAAACATACAAATGCACACACAGACACACACACACACACACACACACACACACACACACACACACACACACACACACACACACACACACACACACCAACAGGCACTTAATCGACATTCTTGAACATATATGGGCACAGAGAAGAGCAAAAATAAAATAAAATAAAATAAAATAATCTTAGTAGACTTATCCTCTTATCCTTATTCTAGTGTCCTAAGGATGATTCTTCTTTGTTTTTTTAGTAAAGCCAAAATACTCTGGTGGAAAAAGAGATGTATTTATTTTGAGCTGATGAAATATGTGGTTGCTACCTTTAGCATTTTGGATGCCGGACTGTGAAATTATGGTTTTTGGTTGAGCACCACTTAGAAAAAAGTACATCATGAGATATCTCCCACACACAAGAGCTTTTGTTTGCTCAAATGTGGGGACCATGTTTTCCATAAACCACTTTGGTCAAGTAAAAAAAATAAAAAATAAAAAAAACCCTGCAGTATGTTTGTCCATGTCCTACATCCCCCGATTCTAAATCCGTTTTCCCTCGACGTTGTACATGTTGAGAGCTATTTCTCCACAGGCATGTATGTATTACACCATCTGCTTTAACAACTGAATAGAGAAAGAGAGAGGGCCAAGAGGCGGTCTGTGTTCTCAGCAATAGTAAAATAATTTCATACTGTAATTTCTCATTTCCAGTTATTTAATTACAAATAATTAATGTGTCAAAAATTAAAGCACTTGTGATTTATTCTTGTCCAACCCTTGAACCTCACTGACATATTTACTGGACATACTATAGCAGTCGTTATCTTCTCTAACTCTCAGCAAGAATTCCAAATAAACTCAGTACAATTACTGTATGTCAGTTTCATGCATGTATCACTAAATGTGCCTCAGAGTTAAACAGAGTTTATTCAACAGCCTAACCCTTTAAGAACAAAATTGACACCAGAAAAGACGGAAAAACATTCAGAAATTCCTTAACACATAAGGGGTTAGCATTTGAGCTACTACAGGCTACATAGACACAAGAAACTGTTGAGATGTACACTGCAAAACCGCACCTTTTTAAAGATTTTTCTTTCAACACAATTTGATATAGTATTCATCTGTGTGTGTTTGTGTGTCTATTTGTTGACTGTGTATTGTGTGTGTGTACAGCCTCTGAATATCCCCATATGCCTCCTGTGTCACGGTGGATCTGTAAATCATGTAACGTGTGGAGAACGAGCTGTGACTGCTCTCATCCACCTCTCAGCCAGCGCACAGAACAAAGGTCACCATGACAGGTAGAACCACGCACAGGAAACATTCCTATTCAAACCGTTACCATAACAGCAGCGGGTTAGACTGTAGGGTCACAGTCCATAACACACACACACACACACACACACACACACACACACACACACACACACACACACACACACACACACACACACACACACACACACACACACACACACACACACACACAGACTGTCAATTAGCAGATTGGCAGCCATTCCT